>NC_141875.1:113629555-113781070 GCF_056163025.1 Triticum urartu | reverse complement strand
CATGGATCTATAAAACATCGCCCTGTTTTCATTCAATTTCATTCATTTAGTTGGAACCTTTTGAAAAGTGTTTGTTACATTTTTCTGTTGTAACTGTTGTGATACATCAAATGCTTTGTTTGCTTCGTAAGTAGTTACTTCGTCAGCTGAACCTGGATCCATGGCTGGTGTAGCCTAAGACATGTACTCTGTTATATTTCTGTATTGTTACTCCTGGTCTGGAAGCTAAATAGATGTTATTGGCAGAAAATGTTACCTACATTTTATATTTGCAAGGTTCATTCTCAACATAACAGGGCCCAAGCTCATGATACTTTTTTCTTTGACTTGAAAAACCTGTCGAATCTAAGTTGTTTGTACTCCCTCCGTTCCAAAAATAAGTGTGGTTTTAGTTCAAATTTGAACTAGAAAACACGACACTAACTTTTGGAAAAGTGTGAGTAAATAATAATTCTTTCTGAGAAGACAGTGTTATTTCTGCAACTGTTTGCCTTATGCTGCGAAGTGAGTGTTACCGACCCATTTTGCACTTTGTAGAACACATGCGACACCATCTCGAAACAGGCTTTCACCCTATGTAACACCCCGAGACCGATGCTCCGGATGCCTTCCATTTATTTTAGTTGTTGTCGTGTTTTTATTATGTTTGTTGTATTATCATAATTGTTTTGCATATTTCATTCCTATATGTTTATGCCATGATCATGTTGAGTGCCTTGTCATATCTTTTCTTCTTTCACCATGCTTATTTCACTTGTTATGCCATGTGTTTGCATTGTGCCATCCTATGGTGTTGCCAAAATCATCTCATATGCATATTATATATCATTTTGCACTAGAAAAATCCCACCAAGCCATCTGTGGCATCCATTTCATCATTTGAGTAAGTTTGTGAACATGTTATATTTGCAGCATGTAGCATTTTGTCATTTTTGTGCATTTAATACCATTTATGCCATGAGGAAGTTTTGCATATGAACATGTTCTTCATTATGCCATCTTACTGCTAGAATTTATTGCATGCCATGAAGTGCCTTGTAATGAGTGCAACAAGCTTGCAAACATGCTATCATAAATCTGTTTCTGCCATGCCATGTTTATTTTGCTAAGTCTGAAACTGTCAGCATAACTTGCCATTTTGCATTGGTTGTATCATCTTATCTATGAGTTTCTGGACAAAGTTCAGTGACGGAGTTTTGTTAAGTGCATAGTGTACTAGCATGCCATGCTCTTGATTGCCTTAATATGTTCCTGTAGCATGTAGTTTGCTAGACCTAAACATTGCATCCTGAATCTGTTTCCTGCCATGTTCTGTGTTTTCACCAAGTCTGTTAAACTGTTATCAGTTGTCACTTCGTCATGTTGTTTTGGTGATGATCCATTAAGTTTTAGAAATAGTTCAGTGATCATGTTTTGTAGTGGATGTTATGTATTTCAGTGCCATGCCATTTGTTTCCATGTTTAAGTTCTGTTGGATATTTAAGTGATGCATCCAAGTGGGCATGTTGCTGTTTTGGACAACTTTGCATTGCATTTTGTTTTGTTCATCATTTGCAATCTGTGCATCCGATTTCGGTGATCTTTATATCGTTTTGAACTAGAATCTTCCCATCTATCCAGTGGCATACTTGGTTTGCCAAGAGTTTTCCCATATCTATCATGTCAACACCTTTGTCCTTCCTGGCATCCTATCCCTCGTACCAGTAACCTTAGCTCCGTCTGTTGCATTCTTCATATGCATTCATGTTCATCGTGCATGTAGCATGTGTTCTTTTCCATGTCATGTTTTTGCTTGTGTGTTTACCATGTTGTTCGCTTCTTTCCGGTTGTGCTCCTTCTCGATAGTTCGGTTACGTTGCGATGGTGTGGATCCGTTCGACTACGTTGGTCCGTCTACTTCATGGACTCGTTCTTCTTCCTAGCCAGATTTCAGGCAAGATGACCGTCACCTTGGATCTCACTACTATCTTTGCTATGCTAGTTGTCTCGATGCTATCGCTATGTCGCGCTACCTACCACTTGTTTATCGAGCCTCCCAAATTGCCATGATAGCCTCTAACCTTTTCACCCTTCCCAGCAAATCGTTGTTTGGCTATGTTACCGGTTTGCTCAGTCCCTCTTATAGCGTTGCTAGTTGCAGGTTGTCCCATGTTGGGACATGGATATCATGGGATATCACAATATCTCGTATTTAATTAATGCATCTATATACTTGGTAAAGGATGGAAGGCTCGGCCTTTTGCCTGGTGTTTTGTTTCACTCTTGCCGCCCTACTTTCCGTCATACCGGTGTTATGTCCTTAATTTTGCGTCCCTAACATGGTGAGGGTTTATGGGGCCCTCTTGACAGTTCGCTTTGAATAAAACTCTTTCATCAAGGCCCAACATTGGTTTTAACATTTGTCATAATAATATTGAACTAAATAATTAATTGGCATAGGAAGTCATGAACCCGAGGGTTCTTTCTACATACACGGGGGCCAGTACCGATGGTGTTGGTCCGAAACTAGAGCACTGTGCGGGGCCGCCCCTTGGCAACTTGGGTATGTTGGCACCTGTACGCGTAGCTCATCCGTTGTGGCCTGATGCGAGATACGCGCGGCTACTATCAGGGTGTCGGCACGTCGGGAGGTCTTGCTGGACTTGTTTTACCATTGCTGAAATGTCTTGTGCACCGGGATTCCGAGTCTGATGGGAGGGTCCCGCGATGGAGGATTGTCTCCGCGGATCGTGAGCTTGTCATGGGCTAACTAGGGACACCCCTGCAGGGTTTAGACTGGCGAGACGTGCCCGCGGTTATGTGGCAGATGGGAATTTGTTAATATCCGGTTGTAGAGGACTTGAAGTAAACTCAACTAAAATACACCAACCGCGTGCGTAACCGTGATTGTCTCTTTTCGGAGAAGTTCGAGAGGAGAACATGGTTGGGTTATGTTTGAACGTAAGTAGTTCAGGATCACTTATTGATCATTACTAGTTTGCGACCGTTTGCGTAGTTTCTCATCTTACTCTTGTACTCGTAAGTTAGCCACCATACATTGCTTCCGCCGCTGCAACCTCACCACTTATCCTTTCCATACCCATTAAGCTTTGCTAGTATTGATACCCATGGTAATGGGATTACTGAGTCCTTATGGCTCACAGATTACTACAACAATAGTTGCAGGTACATGTAATGCGATGATCATGACGTGAGATCGGTGTTTTGCTTGTTTTGGAGTTCTTCTTCTTCGTCGATCTTGGGATAGGTTCCTAGTCGGCAGCCTGGCAGGGACGGAGCCAGAATATGACGATAGGGGGGCGGGGGGGGGGGGGGGGGCAGGGACTTGAACTAGAAGAATCAATCACAGTCAAAGAAGAGACAATATACGTACATCAAGCATAGTGTATATATATAATAATAAGGTCTAAATACTCAAAATATAGTTGTGGTTCTATAATTTAGATAAAGTTTTCATATCTATTAATTTGTATTTGGCACTAAAACAATCTTGATTAAGGCTCTCGATAATTTCTTCATAATTGGTTCCTAGTTTCGATTGGCTAGAAAATATTCTCAACAAAGCTCTTCCTCTTTATAATTACAAACGCATCTGAATCATTTCAGAGTTGTATTTTCTAGTTCTATAGTTCTAAGAGAACACATCAAAATAAATTTTGGATTCCAAGATTGAGTTAGAAATCAAAAACTAATCAACAGCCTTAATCAAGAGTGTGTAGGATTGTATATTTGAGGAAATCGCCATCTTGCTGGCCGCGCGGGGGATAGGGGACGCAACGCAGCGTCCGCAACCTCCAAGTAGACGAGCCGACGGCGAGTGACGGAATAGGGCAGATAGATCGATCAGCGATCGGTCCTTTTTCTGAAGAAGAAAAAACGACCAATCAATCCACTTGCGGCTGTGTTAGCTGTATATGCTCGGTGTGGTTAGATAATGACCCGCATGCCGCAACGGTTTCTGCATGCACGATTGGATTAGGCCCTAAGCTGGCTCCTTTATCTATTTATTAGATTATATTTTACTTGGACTATAATAGCTAATGGACCTTTTAGCATACAGCAGCCCAACAGGGGGGCGAGAGTACACGATGTAACGTTTAACCAGCCACATATGTAAGCTACCCTTAGAATTGTCCCTGCAGCCTGGGCTAGGAGGGTGGATGTCGTTTGAGCTTCTGTTTGTGTTTCATCCGTAGTCGGATGGTGTTCTATGTATGATGCATTGATGTATTCTTGTGGCTTTGTATGCCTTTTGTATGTATTATCATCTATTATGTAATAGTTTGATGTAATGATATCCACTTTGCAAAAGCGTGTCAATATGCGGTTCTATCCTTGGTGGGACCCTCGAGTCTCTTTAGGATAGTATCGCATATTGAGTGTGAAAAGTTGGTATCAGAGTCTATCGTATTCCTTGAGCTTTTGAGTCTCATCATAATCGTCGTTCCTTTTTTCTACCCGAGTGCTCTCGGTCTTGTTCACCTTCTCTTTTGCGGTCTTATTCCTCCTTATCCTCTTTTACTTCCGTCTCGCTCCTAAGATCTCGGGACGAGATCTCTTGTTAGTGGAGGAGAGTTGTAACACCCTGAGACCGATGCTTCAGATGTCTTCCATTTATTTTAGTTGTTGCAGTGTTTTTTATTATGTTTGTTGCATTATCATAATTGTTTTGCATATTTCATTCCTATATGTTTGTGCCATGATCATGTTGAGTGCCTTGTCATATCTTTGCTTCTTTCACTTGTTATGCCATGTGTTTGCATTGTGCCATCCTATGTTGTTGCCAAAATCATCTCATATGCATATTATATATCATTTTTGTCGGTGTACTAGAGTAGGGGTACCCTAGTATCCCGAACTTGTGCACGGGCAGTCGCAGCATCCCGCGGCAAGGCTTGCCGAGTGACCGCCAAGACCCTCCGCGGCTACTTTGAAGACCATTCAAGAGCAAAGTACTCAAACCAAGGCCCCGACAAGAGAAGCTGGCCGGGAAGGGAACAAAACCCCGGCAAGAGGAGCTTGCCGGGAAGGCCAACCAAGGCATACCAAGAAAACTTGCCGCGACGCGCCACGCGTCCCGGCAAGGCCCGGTGAGCGACAAGCTCCCGAACACGACAAGCCGACGACCGCGGCAAGGAGCTTGCCGCGGGAAACCCCCACTTCGTGCCCGCGCTCCAGCACACCCGCCAACGTGTCGCTCTAGGACCCTCCCAAGCACACGTGGCAGGAGGCCGTGCAGCTAGGGGTGCGTGGTGGCAAGCAGGCGCTGACAAGATAACCATCGTGGCAAATGGTGGCGTCCCTAGCGGTCCCTTTCGGTACTGTTTAGGCGACACAGACGGGCAATTAATGCCCTTGTCCCCTGCCGCCAGGGTTAGGTATGATACACTGTAACAGGTAGCTGTGCCTACCACAGCACCTTTCCATTTTTGCCCTTTACCTCCGTTGCCACCTGTCGGTAACCCCTTGAGCATATAAAAGGAGGCCCGTGTGCAACGTAGAGGGGGGTTAGCTAGTTCGAACACTCACGCTCGGTCCTGCTAGCCGCTGGTGTGTACTGTAGCACTCCGCGCTCCCGAGCTAGAAATCAATACAGAACCACAAAGCAGGAGTAGGGTTTTACGCATCCGTGCGGCCCGAACCTGGGTAAATCGCTCGCGTGCTTCGCCTCGATTTGCTCTTTGCACGATCTCCGCCCCCGCCGAACCGAAAGGGACCCGGCCCGCCGGTCCCATAGGTGCCCGCGGATCCGTACCCCGGCATCTTTGGCGCGCCAGGTAGGGGGCGTCGAAGTTGTGTGAACCAGATCCGGCGTTCTCGCGAGCTAGATCTTCATCATCTTTATCAACATGCCGCCGAAGAAGAAAGTTTCGGAGGCAGCTGCTCCGTACGCGCCGAGCCAGCCACCGTCGGAGCAAACGGTTGGTGGGGCAGGCACCGGCGGAAGGACACGCGTCGACGAGGGAACTCACGGTGCTGCCAGGTCCCAGGACAAGGCTGCGCTGCCCATCGGCGGCGTAGCCGGCTCCCACAATGACCGGGCACACTCCAAGACCTCGGCGTCCGTGCATGCACCGCGCCCATCTCAGGAGGCGCGGGACCGGCAGCGTCATGGTACTCACGGTACCATGCGTTCGCTAGATCAAGATCGAGCTGGTGGATCTCGGAGCGCTCAGGACCACCATGCCCGTCAACCTGCTGGCGCGAGCGAGACACGGTCGCCTGGACGAGATACTGCTCCTTCTAACGTAGTTAGAAGTCCGAGCATATCCCGCTCCTCGCACCGTTCGCCGCCGCCACCCGCCACCGTAGCAGAAGCTTTGGCGCGAGCTCAGCTGCTCCTAGACTACCCTCCAGCGACGGACAAGATCGACGACTGGAGAGCCACTATCCAGAGTCTCATCTGCTTCGCCAACGGCGACACTCCACGGCAGCCGAGCACGTCTCAGCCGCAGCAAGCCAGCCAGGCACGAGCCAGAGATGATAAGACTGGTGGGGGTGCAACTACTGTGCACTCTTCACCCCGAAGGCCAAGATCGCCGACTCGCCGGGTCCACCTCGACAGCGACTCCACCACGTCATCAGATCCGCGAGCTTGTCGCGATCAGCGCCAAGTTTTTCAAGAACGACAGCAAGAAGACGCTCGTACTCGCATCGAGCGCCGAGAGAAGCGCGACGTCAATCAGACCAGCGCGCTGGGCCCTCTGTTGACATGCATGCACCAGGGGAACCAGGCGACTTGCCGTACGCGGTAGGTTGCCTTGCGTTCGCTCGTGAGCTGCGGCAAGTCCAGTGGCCCAGTACGAAGAATTTCAAACCAGATGTACCAGAGAAGTACGACGGCAAGTCGCATCCGTCGGAGTTCCTCAGCATCTACACCATCGCGGTGCAGGCTGCTGGGGGGCGGGACGATAAGATCCTTGCCAACTACTTCCCGTTGGTGCTCAAGCCCAACGTCAGGTCCTGGCTCATGCACTTGTCGGACAACTCCATATCCTCCTGGGCTGATCTATGCCATCAGTTTGTCGGCGCCTTCACAGGCGGCCACAAACCTCATGGCCAAGAGAGTGATCTTCATCTGCTCGTCCAGAAAGAAGGAGAGCCCCTGCGCAAGTATATCCAGAGGTTCAGCCGTGTACAGCACAACATCCCAAATATCCACCCTGCCGCGGTAATCAGCGCGTTCCATCAGAACGTGCGTAACCGCAGGATGCGGGAGGAGATGGCGATGTGTAAGATTCGGGACGTCAGCGAGCTATATGCCCTGGCCGACAAGTGTGCACGCGCTGAGGAAGGGAGGAAATTCCCCGAAGAAAGCACTGGAGCGGGGGGATCTGACAGCGAGGATGCCGCCCCAGCAAAGAAAAACCGGCGGCGCAACAACAGGAAGAAGCAGAACAAAGAGGTGCTGGTCATTGAGCAGTCCGGCAGCGGCGGCGGCCCCAAGCGAGCCAAGGTCAGTAGCTCCGGCAAGGAGGTTGCCGCATGCACCCACTGCCAGGCTGTGGCGGCCGCCGACAAGCAGGACGGCTCCGACAACCAATACTGCAAGATTCACCGCACCAAGGGCCATGACCTCCAGAGCTGCAAGAAAGTCGAGCAGCTTGTCCAGCAGCAAAAAGCTGAGTACGAGCGGCACGACAAGGAGAGGGCCCAAGGGGGTGCTGGAGAATCCGGCAAGAAGCGCGCCGGACGGGGAGGACGCCGCGGCAAGGCCAAGCAGCGGCAAGGAGACAGGCCTCCCCGCGGCCGCGACAATGATGAAGATGACGACGACGAAGACATGGATGATGTTGAGACCAGTGAACAGGAGTTTCAGAAAGCCACAGAGGTCTTGTGCGTTGACGGTGGTGCTTCTCTGCACACTTCACACCGCCAACTCAAGAAGTGGGCGCGGGAAGTCAATGCAGTGGAACCACCTGTCGAATCGCGCAAGCTTCTGAAATGGTCCAGCACGCCTATCATCTTTGACATTGAGGACCACCCTGATCGCACAACTGCGGTCGGGTGCCTGCCGATGTTGGTTTCACCAACTATCCGCAACCTCAAGGTCACTAAGATGTTAGTTGACGGCGGGGCCGGCTTGAACCTGATCTCCTCCGCTGTACTCCAGAAACTCCAAATCCCTGACAGCGAGCTCGAAGAGACCGGCACATTCCAAGGAATCAATCCGGGAAGGAGCAAGCCAAAGGGGAAGGTCACGCTGCCGGTAACATTTGGCAGCGAGCTAAACTTCAGGACTGAGGAGGTCACATTCGACGTTGCCGATATCCCATTGCCTTACAATGGGATACTTGGCCGTCCAGCACTCGCCAAGTTCATGGCAGCCTCTCACTACGCATATAACATGCTGAAGATGCCAGGCCCGATAAGCGTCATTTCTGTCCCCGGCGACAAGAAGGATGCTCTTATCTGTGCCGACAAGATCTACTGGGAAGCAGCAGCCACGGCAGATCGCAATCCACTTGCCGCTGAAGCTCCCGGGGGGAAGAAGACCAAGTCCGGTAAGTGTTCTGATGCCCACTCCGGCAAGCGCACCTCTTCAGAGTGCTGCGCTGCCGTCGAGGACGCACCATCGAGCTCCACCGGCAAGTGCAAGAAGACGATGGCAGCTCCGCCAGAGACGAAGAAGGTATCTTCCAAGGAGGGCGGCACTGGTGGTACCTTCACCATCGGTGTCACGCTCGACCCTAAATAGGAAAGCGCGCTCGTTGCTTTCCTGCGGGTGAATGTCGACGTGTTTGCATGGCAACCGTTTGACATCCCCGGTGTTCCTAGGAAGGTAATTGAGCACCACCTTGCCGTTTGTCCCCATGCGCGGCCCGTCAAGCAGAAAGTCAGGAAGCAGGCAGTGGAGCGCCAAGAATTCATTGCAGAAGAGATCAAGAAACTGGAAGCAGCAGGCCTTATCAGAGGAGTGCTCCATCCCACGTGGTTGGCCAATCCTGTAGTCGTGCGCAAGGCAAACGGGAAATGGAGACTTTGTATCGATTTCACCGATGTTAACAAAACTTGTCCCAAAGACCCATTTCCTTTGCCGCGCATTGACCAGATTGTTGACTCCACCACCGGATGTGATTTGCTTTCATTTCTTGACGCATACTCAGGATATCATCAGATCTTCATGGCAGAAGAGGATGAGGAGAAGACCGCATTTATTACTCCATGTGGCACGCACTGTTTTGTACGGATGCCTTTCGGATTAAAAAATGCTTGTTCGACATTTGCAAGAGTAGTCCATGTTGCTCTTGAGCCACAAATACACAGAAATGTGGAAGCCTACATGGATGATATAGTGGTCAAGAGCAAGGACAGAGAAACCCTGATTCAAGATTTAGACGAGACCTTTGCAAATCTGCGCAAGATCAGCCTCAAGCTCAACCCAGAGAAGTGTGTGTTTGGAGTTCCCTCCGGCAAGCTTCTCGGGTTCTTCGTGTCTCAGCGGGGAATTGAAGCCAATCCCGACAAGATCAAGGCCATTGAGCAGATTGAAGCACCAAAGCGCGTCAAGGATGTACAGAAACTTGCTGGTTGCGTGGCTGCTCTCAGCAGGTTTATCTCTCGGTCTGCTGAGCGCGCCCTGCCGTTTTTCAGATTATTGAAAAAGGTAGGTCCAATGAAATGGACTACGGAAGTGGAGGCTGCGCTGCAAGACCTGAAGAGATACCTGTCCTCCTCTCCAATACTTGTCGCACCTAAGCCACAAGAGAAGTTGCTGCTATACATAGCGGCAACCAATCAAGTGGTTAGTGCTGCGTTAGTAGCAGAGAGGGAGGCAGATGATGAGCCAGCAACCGCGACAAGCGCATCCAGCGACAAGCAGGGAGCCTCCCCGACAAGCTCTGGTCTCGACAAAGATGGATCTGCGCAGATACACGACGAGATACACAAGAAGATGGTGCAGCGCCCAGTTTACTTTGTCAGTTCCCTTCTGCAGGGGGCTAGGTCAAGGTACTCTGGTGTGCAGAAATTGCTTTTCGGCCTTCTCATGGCCTCAAGAAAGCTGCGCCATTACTTCCAAGCACATGAGATCACAGTTGTCACTCGCTTTCCGCTGAAGAGGATACTGCAGAATCCAGAAGCGACAGGCAGGATTGTTGAGTGGGCACTGGAACTGTCAAGCTTTGGCCTCAAGTTTGAAAGAACTTCCACTATCCAGAGCAGAGCATTGGCAGAATTCATAGCAGAATGGACGCCAACACCAGATGAAGAAATTCCAGAAACGAGCATCCCCGACAAGGAAGCAAGCAAAGAGTGGCTGATGTACTTTGATGGTGCCTTTTCGCTGCAAGGCGCCAGCGCTAGTGTGCTGCTTGTCGCACCCACCTGTGAGCACCTCAAGTACGTAGTCCAGATGCACTTCCCCAAAGAGCAAGCAACGAACAATACTGCAGAATATGAGGGCTTGCTTGCCGGTCTCCGGATCGCGGCAGACCTTGGGATCAAGAAGCTCATGGTCAGGGGTGACTCACAGCTTGTCGTCCGCCAAGTAAACAAGAGTTATTAGAGTCCGTTGATGGAAGCTTACATCGACGAAGTGAGAAAGCTAGAAGAACACTTTGACGGCCTACAAATGGAGCATGTTCCAAGAGCTCAGAACGCCATTGCAGATGGCCTGTCAAAGTGTGCCGCACTTAAGTTACCTGTGGAACCAGGGATCTTTGTGCTCAAGCTGACTCAGCCGTCCGTAACGCCATCAACTGGACGGAGCAAGAAGAGGAAGTTGGTTTCTGGTGACTATTTGCCGGCAGAGCCTCCCGAAGCCGCCGCCAAGAAGGTCCCCAAGATCAACGCCAAGAGTGCTGAGGAGCAGTCTGCTCCGGCAGACCCTAGGGTTGGTTCCGTTGAAGCAGGAGCTCCCGACAAGTTTTGCTCCAGCAAGCTTGCCGGGGAACGTCACGCTCCGGCAGAGCCGCAGGTTCTTGCCGTAGAAGCGGATATTCCCGCAGCAGTCTCCAAGATCAACACCAAGAGCGCTGAGGAGCAAGATGCTCCAGCAAGCCCTAGGGTTTGTTCCGTTGAAGCAGAAGCTCCCGACAAGTTTTGCTCCGGCAAGCTTGTCGGGGAACGTCAAGCTCCGGCAGAGCCGTAGGTTCTTGCCGTGAAAGCGTATGTTCCCGCAGCAGCAGATTTGCCTTTAGTCCTTGTTGTCGAGCCACAAGCTCCAGCATGGGCACAGCAGATTGTCCATTTCCTTCAGACAGGAGGACTTCCCGAAGAGCAAGAAGAAGCGGAGAGAGTAGCCCGGCAGTCAAGTATGTACCAGTTTGTCGACAAGACACTGTACAGAAGAAGACTCAACGGTGTGAAATTGAAGTGTATTCCCCGGGAAGATGGACAAAAGCTATTGGCAGAAATACATGGAGGCATATGTGGTCAACACATTGGCGCAAGAGCACTTGTCGGTAAAGCTTTCCGGCAAGGTTTCTTCTGGCCAACAGCCCTCCAGGATGCAACTGCACAAGTAACCAAGTGTGAAGCGTGTCAGTTTCATTCCAAGCAGATACACCAACCAGCTCAAGCTCTCCAGACGATCCCTTTATCCTGGCCACTTTCGGTCTGGGGGCTCGACATCCTCGGCCCCTTTCCCCGAGCTGTCGGGGGCTTTGAGTACTTGTACGTAGCAATCGACAAGTTCACAAAGTGGCCGGAAGTGGAACCAGTGAGGAAGGTGACAACACAGTCAGCCGTCAAGTTCTTCAGGTCGATTGTTTGCCGCTTCGGGATCCCTAACAGGGTAATCACCGACAACGGTACGCAATTTACGAGCCGCACCTTCACGCAGTACGTCCAAGATCTTGGCGCCAGGTCTGCTTCGCTTCTGTTGCTCACCCGAGAAGCAACGGTCAAGCGGAGAGGGCAAATGCTGAAGTGCTGCGCGGGCTCAAGACCAGAACTTTTGATAAGCTGCACAAGTGCGGAAGAAACTGGATCGAGGAGCTGCCGGTGGTTCTTTGGTCGATCAGAACGACGCCAAATCGAGCCACTGGACAAACACCTTTTGCTCTAGTCTATGGAGCAGAGGCAGTTATCCCCACGGAACTCGTATACGGGTCACCTCGAGTGCTCGCTTATGATGAGCTCGAGCAAGAGCGGCTGCGACAAGGTGACGCGCTTCTCCTTGAGGAAGACCGTCTTCAGGATGCTGTGCGAGCTGCTCGCTACCAGCAAGCTTTGCGCCGCTACCATAGCCGCAAAGTTAACGCCAGAAGTCTCGAGGAAGGCGACCTTGTTCTTCGGCGCGTTCAGTCCGCCAAGAATTCCAACAAGTTGACGCCGAAGTGGGAAGGCCCTTACCGGGTGAAGCGAGTCACAAGGCCTGGCGCTGTCCGCCTTGAGACCGAAGATGGCGTACCAGTGAGCAACTCCTGGAACATCGAGCATCTTCGTAAGTTTTACCCATAAGGCGCGGTTGTCGGACCCTGTCCGGCAACCACCCTTTTGTACAAGTCTTGCCGCTGTTGCATGTAATCCTTTGTACAAAGCCAGGCGCAGACCCTGAGCACAAGTAAATGAAGCACTGGCACCCCGGGGTTATAGCATGCATGCTAGGTTGAGTCTCGTCCTTGGTTAGGGTTGATAGTGCCCAACAGCGGCTAACCCCTAGCTTAGAGGTCGAGTGTCCGTCCCTTTGCTTCTCTTTCGTTCGCAGGGCTCGCATATCCTGGCCAGACCGCTTGAGGATGAAAAGGAGAAGAAGGGCGCGCCGGCACCTGGGCCCCGGCAAGCCAGTGTTGCTGGGGGCTGCGAGTACCAAGAGTCATCCACGGCAAGCCAGGGTTGCTGGGGGCTGCGTTATCAGATAAGTCTTTCGTCCCTCATCATGCATCCTCTTATGGACTGGGGAATGCGAAACCGCGTTTCTTCCCGAAAACTGCCGTGCTCCCTCAACTCTAGGCCCTGGGGCTCGTTCCCGGGGCCAAGTTTGGTCGTAGTCGCGGCAGCAAAGGGATGAAACGAGGAGGCCGCACCCACCTCGTTCCCGCCTCTGTCAAAGGCGTGAGAAAGGTCGAGCGACGTGGGAAGGCGGCAGGGCCTGTTGCCGGGAGATGAAATGTCTGTCCGAGGGATACCAAGGATTTGCTCCTTGGCGTGGGTTCAACCCGCGAGACAAATAACCCGGCAAGCATCCCCTTTTCATTAAAAAACATCCCACTCAGGTACAGTCCATAGAGGATGAAAAACATGAAAGAGAGGATTACAAGTTTTAGATGCAGCTAAGGCCCGAAGGCTTACAAATTAAAAAGATAAGATGCCCGTAATCCCTTTCCTGTCCCTCTCTTCAGGAGGTAGGTCAAGGAGGCGAAAAGGGCAAAAGGGGCGCCTAGGCGAGCTACGGGTGCCAGAAGACACCAAGAGAACATCCCGGAGGCCGTCCGAAGGCTGGACGGTGATGGCAGTGCCGGAAGCGGGGCTCGAAGACGGGGCGGCAGGACGTCAGCACGCTGTCGAGGGCACCATGCCCTCGTACTCCGACTTGACGGCCTTGTCGCCAGCCCTCTTCCCCTTCCGCAGCCTTCCTACGCCAGCCGCCCAAGGAGACGACCCCGGGGAGTTCAAGGAGCCGGCGACACGGATGATGGGGTCACCGGTGCCGCACGATGCGGCGCCTGACACCTGGTCGGACCCGCCATCCCGCCGCCCGCTACCCTCATCGTCGCTCTCGCTCTCCTCCTCGTCACTCTCGCTCGAGGGGGAGCCTTCACTATCGGAGGAGCTGTCCACGCAGCACTTCGCCCGAGTGCCGAAGCACCCGAAGACCTTGACGGAGAGGAGATCGCCCTCCATCAACTTAAAATGGAGGGTAGACCCCTCCATCAGGCTGTGGATACGAGCAAACGTCTTCCACCCTCGATCATGATACATCACATTAGGGGCTGGGAATACAACGCGGACTCGCGTGCCGCTGATCCCACAGCCCCTCATGTGCAGTCTCAGTGTCTCGGGCAGGTCCAACTCCATCGCGCTCGCAAACGGAGCTAGAAGCCGGAGGCGACGACGAGGCGCCCGGCGCAGCCTGACGAAGAACTCGCAAGGGTCGTCCCCTATATGGACCGCCGTGGGGAGAGGAACCGCCGGCGGAAGCGAAGCTGGCGCGCCGCCCCGTCCGCCTCTTCCCCGAGCGCCTCGACCTCGTCCTCGACCTCGTCGACGACCTCGCCCCCTCCCTCTTCCCCTTATGGCTGGCTCTGCCACCACGGGCGCGGGAGAGGGAGGGGTGCGCTGTCTGGCGGCGACCCTCGCCGCCACCGGTGAAGGGCCAGGGTTCCCTTTCTCCATGGCGAATGAGAGAAAGGGGTGCAGAAGCTGAAGAAAGGAGATGAGAGAGTGCGGGCTTCTGTGCTCCCCTCCCACTCTTTATAAAGGAGCGAGGTGGGGGCTTGGCCGCCCCGCTCAGCGAATCAAGGCACGGGAAGAGCAGGGAGTCGGGGCCGACCCGCTGCCTCTGCTCGCGACGGCCCAGTTTCCCGCTTCCACCGTCCGCGACCCCAAGCGCATGGGAGCCGCGTGGCGGGGATGCAGAACCGAGGCGACGGATGAGGCGGCCTCGCCCCACCCCGTGATCGCGGGGAGTGGACGCCTCGAAAACCGCACACCGGCCCCGTCCAGTAAATGCACCACGCCCCCACGCCTACCTCCGTTTAGGGAGGAGGGCGTGAACCGTCCCCTTCATCATGGCATGACGCATGCTCGCGGGGCTTAGCCCCGCGCACGCCGCCCACGTCACCCACGACGCCGCGTTTGACGCATGCCGTTCTGGGCGTGCGTGGTGGAAGCAGAGAGATATGCGGCGTGACCTAGGCCGCGCGTGCCCGTGCACTGTTTTGGGCCTGGCCCAACAGCGCTTGGCAACGTGTTTGGCCCAGGCCCGGGGGCTCCTGTCGGTGTACTAGAGTAGGGGTACCCTAGTATCCCGAACTTGTGCACGGGCAGTCGCAGCATCCCGCGGCAAGGCTTGCCGAGTGACCGCCAAGACCCTCCGCGCCTACTTTGAAGACCATTCAAGAGCAAAGTACTCAAACCAAGGCCCCGGCAAGAGAAGCTGGCCGGGAAGGGAACAAAACCCCGGCAAGAGGAGCTTGCCGGGAAGGCCAACCAAGGCATACCAAGAAAACTTGCCGCGACGCGCCACGCGTCCCGGCAAGGCCCGGTGAGCGACAAGCTCCCAAACACGACAAGCCGACGACCGCGGCAAGGAGCTTGCCGCGGGAAACCCCCACTTTGTGCCCGTGCTCCAGCACACCCGCCAACGTGTCGCTCTAGGACCCTCCCAAGCACACGTGGCAGGAGGCCGTGCAGCTAGGGGTGCGCGGTGGCAAGCAGGCGCTGACAAGATAACCATCGTGGCAAACGGTGGCGTCCCTAGCAGTCCCTTTCGGTACTGTTTAGGCGACACAGACGGGCAATTAATGCCCTTGTCCCCTGCCGCCAGGTTTAGGTATGATACACTGTAACAGGTAGCTGTGCCTACCACAGCACCTTTCCATTTTTGCCCTTTACCTCCGTTGCCACCTGTCGGTAACCCCTTGAGCATATAAAAGGAGGCCCGTGTGCAACGTAGAGGGGGGTTAGCCAGTTCGAACACTCACGCTCGGTCCTGCTAGCCGCTAGTGTGTACTGTAGCACTCCGCGCTCCCGAGTTAGAAATCAATACAGAACCACAAAGCAGGAGTAGGGTTTTACGCATCCGTGCGGCCCGAACCTGGGTAAATTGCTCGCGTGCTTCGCCTCGATTTGCTCTTTGCACGATCTCCGCCCCCGCCGAACCAAAAGGGACCCGGCCCGCCGGTCCCATAGGTGCCCGCGCATGCGTACCCCGGCAATTTTGCACTAGAAAAATCCCACCAAGCCATCTGTGGTATCCATTTCATTATTTGAGCAAGTTTGGGAACATGTTATATTTGCAGCATGTAGCATTTTGTCATTTTTGTGCATTTAATACCATTTATGCCATGGGAAAGTTTTGCATATGAACATGTTCTTCATTCTGCCATCTTACTGCTAGAATTTATTTCATGCCATGAAGTGCCTTGTAATGAGTGCAACAAGCTTGCAAACATGCTATCATAAATCTGTTTCAGCCATGCCATGTTTATTTTGCTAAGTCTGAAACTGTCAGCATAACTTGCTATTTTGCATTGGTTGTATCATCTTATCTATGAGTTTCTGGAAAAAGTTCAGTGAGGGAGTTTTGTTAAGTGCATATTGTAGTAGCATGCCATGCTCTTGGTTGCCTTAATATGTTCCTGTAGCATGTAGTTTGCTAGACCTAAACATTGCATCCTGAATCTGTTTCCTGCCATGTTGTGTGTTTTCACCAAGTCTGTTAAACTGTTATGAGTTGTCAGTTTGCCATGCTGTTTTGGTGATGATCCATTAAATTTTAGAAATAGTTCAGTGATCATGTTTTGTAGTGGATGTTATGTATTTCAATGCCATGCCATTTGTTTCCATGTTTAAGTTCTCTTGCATATTTAAGTGATGCATCCAAGTGGGCATTTGTTGTTTTGGACAGCTTTGCATTGCATTTTGTTTTGTTCATCATTTGCAATCCATGCATCCGATTTCGGTGATATTTATACCGTTTTCAACTAGAATCTTCCCATCTATCCAGTGGCATACTTGGTTTGACAAGAGTTTGCCCATATCTATCCTGTCAACACCTTTGTCCTTCCCGGCATCCTATCCCTCGTACGAGTAGCCTTAGCTCCGTCTGTTGCATTCTTCATATGCATTCATGTTCATCGTGCATGTAGCATGTGTTCTTTTCCATGTCATGTTTATGCTTGTGTGTTTACCATGTTATTCGCTTATTTCCGGTTGTGCTCCTTCTCAATAGTTTCGGTTACGTTGCGATGGTGAGGATCCATTCGGCTACGTTGGTCCGTCTACTTCATGGACGCGTTCTTCTTCCTAGCGGGATTTCAGGCAAGATGACCGTTGATACGTCCATTTTGCATCATGCTTTTATATCGATATTTATTGCATTATGGAATGTTATTACACATTATGTCACAATACTTATGCCTATTCTCTCTTATTTTACAAGGTTTACATGAAGAGGGAGAATGTCGGCAGCTGGAATTCTAGGCCGGAAAAGGAGCAAATATTAGAGACCTATTCTCATAGCTCCAAAAGTCCTGAAACTTCACAGAAGTCATTTTTGGAATTAATAAAAAAATACTAAGGGAAGAAAGTACCAGAGGGGGCCCACACCCTAGCCACGAGGGTGGGGGGCGCCCCCTGCCTCGTGGGCCCCCTGGTGGCCCTCTGATGCCCATATTTGGCTATATGGAGTCTTTCATCGAGGAAAAAATCATAAGCAAGCTCACGGCACGAAACTCCGCCGCCATGAGGCGGAACCTTGGCGGAACCAATCTAGGGCTCCGGCGGAGCTGTTCTGCCGGGTAAACTTCCCTCCGGGAGGGAGAAATCATCACCATCATCATCACCAAGGATCCTTGCATAGGGAGGGGGTCAATCTCCATCAACATCTTCACCAGCACCATCTCATCTCAAACCCTAGTTCATCTCTTGTATCCAATCTTTGTATCCAAACCTCAGATTGGTACCTGTGGGTTGCTAGTAGTGTTGATTACTCCCTGTAGTTGATGCTAGTTGGTTTACTTGGTGGAAGATCATATGTTCATATCCATTATGCATGTTAATACCCCTCTGATTATGAACATGAATATGCTTTGTGAGTAGTTACATTTGTTCCTGAGGACATGGGAGAAGTCTTGCTATAAGTAGTCATGTGAATTTGGTATTCGTTCGATATTTTGATGAGATGTATGGTGTCATCCCTCTAGTGGTGTCATGTGAATGTCGACTACATGACACTTCACCATTGTTTGGGCCTAGAGGGAGGCATTGGGAAGTAATAAGTAGATGATGGGTTGCTAGAGTGACAGAAGCTTAAACCCTAGTTTATGTGTTGCTTCGTAAGGGGCTGATTTGGATCCATATGTTTCATGCTATGGTTAGGTTTACCTTAATACTTCTGGTGTAGTTGTGGATGCTTGCAATAGGGGTTAATCATAAGTGGGATGCTTGTCCAAGTAAGGGCAGTACTCAAGCACTGGTCCACCCACATATCAAATTATCAAAGTACCGAACGCGAATCATATGAGCGTGATGAAAACTAGCTTGACGATAATTCCCATGTGTCCTCGGGAGCGCTTTCCTTCATATAAGAGTTTGTCCAGGTTTGTCCTTTGCTACAAAAAGGATTGGGCCATCTTGCTACACTTTATTTACTTTTATTACTTGCTACTCGTTACAAATTACCTTATCACAAAACTATCTGTTACCAATAACTTCAATGCTTGCAGAGAATACCTTACTGAAAACTGCTTATCATTTCCTTCTGCTCCTTGTTGGATTCGACACTCTTACTTATCGAAAAGGCTACGATAGATCCCCTACACTTGTGGGTCATCAAGACTATTTTCTAGCGCTGTTGCCGGGGAGTGAAGCGCCTTTGATAGGTGGAATTTGGTAAGGAAAAATTTATATAGTGTGCTGAAATTTACTGTCACTTGTTACTATGGAACATAATCCTTTGAGGGGCTTGTTCGGGGTATCTTCACCCCGACCAGTAGAGCAAAGAGTTTCTCCTCAACCTACTGAACCTACTGAAAATGTTTGCTTTGAAATTCCTTCGGGTATGATAGAGAAACTGCTAGCTAATCCTTTCACAGGTGATGAGACATTACATCCCGATTTGCACCTAATCTATGTGGATGAAGTTTGTGGATTACTTAAGCTTGCAGGTATGCCCGATGATGTTATCAAGAAGAAGGTCTTCCCTTTATCTTTGAAGGGAGAGGCGTTGACATGGTATAGGCTATGTGATGATATGGGATCATGGGACTACAAGCGATTGAAATTAGAATTTCATCAGAAGTTTTATCCTATGCATCTTGTTCATCATGATCATAATTATATATATAATTTTTGGCCTCGCGAAGGAGAAAGCATCGCTCAAGCTTGGGGGAGGCTTAAGTCAATGTTATATTTATGCCCCAATCATGAGCTCTCAAGGGAAATGATCATCCAAAATTTTTATGCTCGGCTTTCTCTCAGTAATCGCTCCATGCTTGATACTTCTTGTACTGGATCTTTTATGATGAAGATTATTGGATTCAAATGGGATTTACTGGAAAGAATTAAACGCAACTCTGAAGATTGGGACCTCGACGAAGGTAAGGAGTCAGGTATACCACCTAAGTTTGATTGTGTTAAATATTTTATGGATACCAATGCTTTCCGTGAATTTAGCACTAAATATGGACTTGACTCTGAGATAGTAGCTTCTTTCTGTGTATCCTTTGCTACTCATGTTGATCTCCCTAAGGAGAATTGGCATAAATATAATCCTCCCATTGAAGTAAAAGTAGTTGCACCTATTAAAGTTGAAGAAAAGACTATCACTTATAATGATCCTGTTGTTCCTACTGCTTATATTGAGAAACCACCTTTCCCTATTAGAATAAAGGATCATGCTTAAGTTTCAACTGTGGTTAACAGAAGTAATATTACGACACCTAAACCCCCTGAGCAAATTAAAGTTGAACCTAGTATTGCTATGGTTAAAGATCTCTTGGCCGATAATATTGATGGGCATATTATTTACTTCTACAATGAAGCTGCTAGAATTGCTAGACCCGATGCTAAAAATAAACATAGACATGTTGTAGGCATGCATGTTATTTCTGTTAAAATAGGAGATCATTGCTATCATGGCTTATGTGATATGGGTGCTAGTGCAAGTGCCATACCTCATTCCTTATACCAAGAAATTATGCATGATATTGCACCTGCTGAGATAGAAGAGATTGATATTACAATTAAGCTTGCCAACAGAGATACTATTTCACCAGTTGGGATTGTTAGAGATGTTGAAGTCTTGTGTGGGAAAGTTAAATACCCTACTGATTTGCTTGTTCTCGGTTCCCCACAAGATGACTTTTGTCCTATTATATTTGGTAGACCCTTCTTGAATATTGTTAATGCTAAGATAGACTACAATAAGGATATTGTTTTTGTTGGTTTAGGGGATATGTCTCATGAGTTTAATTTTGCTAAATTTCGTAGACAACCCCATGATAAAGAATTGCCTAGTAAAGATGAAATTATTGGTCTTGCTTCTATTGTCGTGCCTCCTACCGATCCTTTAGAACAATATTTGCTAGACCATGAAAACGATATGTTTATGAATGAAAGAAGGGAAATAGATGAAGTATTCTTTAAACATGGACCTTTTCTGAAACACAACTTGCCTGTTGAAATCCTAGGGGATCCTCCTCCACCCAAGGGTGATCCCGTGTTTGAGCTTAAACCATTGCCTGATACTCTTAAATATGCTTATCTTGATGAAAAGAGGATATATCCTGTTATTATTAGTGCTAACCTTTCAGAGCATGAAGAAGAGAGATTATTGAAAACTCTGAAGAAGCACCGTGCTGCTATTGGATATACTCTTGATGATCTTAAGGGCATTAGTCCCACTCTATGTCAACACAAAATAAATTTGTAGAAAGACGCCAAACCAGTTATTGATCACAAACGACGGCTAAATCCTAAGATGAAAGAAGTGGTAAGAAAAGCAATATTAAAGCTCCTTGAAGCAGGTATAATTTATCCCGTTGCTGATAGTTAGTGGGTAAGTCCTGTCCATTGTGTCCCTAAGAAGGGAGGTATTATTGCCGTTCCTAATGATAAAGATGAATTGATTCCGCAAAGAATTATTACAGGCTATAGGATAGTGATTGATTTCCGCAAATTAAATAAAGCTGCTAAAAAAGATCATTACCCTTTGCCTTTCATTGATCAAATGCTAGAAAGATTATCCAAACATACAAATTTTTGCTTTCTAGATGGTTACTTTGGTTTCTCTCAAATACATGTGTTAGCTGATGATCAAGAAAAGACTACTTTTACTTGCCCTTTCGGTACCTTTGCTCATAGGCGTATGCCTTTTGGTTTATGTAATGCACCTGCTACCTTTCAAAGATGCATGATGGCTATATTCTCTGACTTTTGTGAAAAGATTTGTGAAGTTTTCATGGATGATTTCTCTGTTTATGGATCCTCTTTTGATGATTGCTTGAGCAACCTTGATCGAGTTTTGCAGAGATGTGAAGAAACTAACCTTGTCTTGAATTGGGAGAAGTGCCACTTTATGGTTAATGAAGGTATTGTCTTGGGGCATAAAATTTCTGAAAGAGGTATTGAAGTTGACAAAGCTAAAGTTGATGCTATTGAAAAGATATAGTGTCCCAGGGACATCAAAGGTATAAGAAATTTCCTTGGTCATGCCGGTTTTTATAGGAGGTTCATTAAGGACTTCTCAAAAAATTCCCGGCCTCTGACTAACCTATTACAAAAAGATATTCCTTTTGTCTTTGATGATGATTGTGTAGAAGCATTTGAAATACTTAAGAAAACCTTGATTTCTGCACCTATTGTTCAGCCTCCTGATTGGAATTTAACCTTCGAAATCATATGTGATGCTAGTGACTATGTTGTAGGTGCTGTTCTAGGACAAAGAGTTGATAAAAATTAAATGTTATTCAATATGCTAGTAAAACTCTAGACAATGCCTAGAGAAATTATGCTACTACTGGAAAGGAATTCTTAGTAGTTGTATTTGCTTGTGATAAGTTCAGACCTTATATTGTTGATTCCAAAGTAACTATTCACACTGATCATGCTGCTATTAAATATCTTATGGAAAAGAAAGATGCTAAACCTAGACTTACTAGATGGGTTCTCTTGCTACAAGAATTTGATTTGCATATTATTGATAGAAAGGGAGCTGAGAATCCCGTTGCAGACAACTTGTCTAGGTTAGAGAATGTTCTTGATGACCCACTACCTATTAATGATAGCTTTCCTGATGAACAATTAGCTGTCATAAATGCTTCTCGTACTGCTCCATGGTATGCTGATTATGCTAATTATATCGTTGCTAAATTTATACCACCTAGTTTCACATACCAGCAAAAGAAAAAGTTTTTCTATGATTTAAGGCATTACTTTTGGGATGACCCACACCTTTATAAAGAAGGAGTAGATGGTGTTATCAGACGTTGTGTACCTGAGCATGAATAGGAACATATCCTATGTAAGTGTCACTCCGAAGCTTATGGAGTTCACCATGCTGGAGATAGAACTGCACATAAGGTATTGCAATCCGGTTTTTATTGGCCTACTCTCTTCAAGGATGCCCGTAAGTTTGTCTTATCTTGTGATGAATGTCAAAGAATTGGTAATATTAGTAGACGTCAAGAAATGCCTATGAATTATTCACTCGCTATTGAACCATTTGATGTCTGGGGCTTCGATTATATGGGACCATTTCCTTCCTCTAATGGATACACACATATTTTGGTTGCTGTTGATTACGTTACTAAGTGGGTAGAAGCTATTCCAACTAGTAGTGTTGATCATAACACCTCTATTAAGATGCTTAAAGAAGTTATTTTTGTGAGGTTTGGAGTCCCTAGATATTTAATGACTAATGGTGGTTCACATTTTATTCATGGTGCCTTTCGTAAAATGCTTGCTAAGTATGATGTTAATCATAGAATTGCATCCCCATATCATCCACAGTCTAGTGGTCAAGCAGAACTTAGCAATAGAGAGCTTAAATTAATTTTGCAAAAGACTATTAATAGATCTAGAAAGAATTGGTCCAAGAAACTCGATGATGCATTATGGGCTTATAGAACTGCATATAAAAATCCCATGGGTATGTCTCCGTACAAAATGGTTTATGGAAAAGCATGTCACTTACCTCTTGAATTAGAACATAAGGCATATTGGGCCATTAGAGAGCTCAATTATGATTTCAAACTTGCTGGTGAGAAGAGGTTATTTGACATTAGCTCACTTGATGAATGGAGAATCCAGGCCTATGAAAATGCTAAGCTGTTTAAAGAAAAAGTTAAAAGATGGCATGATAAAAGGATACAAAAACATGAGTTCAATGTAGGTGATTATGTATTGCTATACAACTCTCGTTTAAGATTTTTTTTGCATGCAAACTTATCTCTAAATGGGAAGGTCCTTACGTCATCGAGGAGGTCTATCGTTCCGGTGCCATAAAAATCAACAACTTCGAAGACACAAATCCGAAGGTGGTGAACGGTCAAAGAATCAAACATTATATCTTAGGTAATCCCATAAATGTTGAAACTAATATTATTGAAACCGGAACCCCGGAGGAATACATAAGGAACACTTTCCGGAACGTTTCAGACTCCGAAAAGGAATAGGTACGTGGTACGGTAAGTAAACCGACTCCAGAACAGTTCTAATAGCAATTTTTCTCCGATTTGGAATATTTAAGAAAATAGGAAAATAAGAAGTAGAGCGGAAAGGACACGAGACTTCCACGAGGGTGGCGGCGCGCCCCCTGCCTCGTGGGCACCTCGTGTGCTCTCCGGACTCCGTTTTCTTGCATGATACTTCTTTTGGTCGGTAAAAATTCACTATATAATCTCTTGAAGGTTTTGACCACCGTATCACGCAAATATCTCATGTATTTGTTTCGAGTTGTTCTTCTGACAGATCTAGATCGCATGGCGTCTTCAAGTGCCCCCAAGGACAAGTTCTTCAAGAAGGTCATCAACCCCTACCTCGTGGAGGTGCTGCAACACCCTCAAACCATTGAGATGCGTGAGGGGTTGCTGCACATCCGCGATGTTGAGGGACCAAGGAGGACCGGAAGCGTGGACACAAGGCTCGAGGCAATGAAGCAACAAGTTTTCAAGTGTTAGGAGATGGTGGAGCGTGGACTCAACTCCAATCACATAATGATCACGGAGTTCACCAACAACCACAAGCTGGACGCCAAGGACATTGGGGAGGTCATCTTCAAGCTTCACGAGAAAATCGAGCGCCTCCAAGCCCAGACCTATGACCTGCAAAACCAAAACTGTGAGTATGAATATAGATTCGAGAGGATGAGTTTGGCTGCAGATTTGAGGATCCCGGAGACTCGATCATCCTTCTATGATGGTGAGCCTATGCCTTGGAAGATGGACGACAAGCCTAAATCATCAACAACTCCTTCTCACCACTTCCAAGGAAGGAAAAATAAACACATGGGTGATACGTCTCCAACGTATCTATAATTTTTGATTGTTCCATGCTATTATATTATCTGTTTTGGATGTTTATGGGCTTTATTAAACACTTTTATATTATTTTTGGGACTAACCTATTAAGCTAGAGCCCAGTGCCAGTTCCTGTTTTTTCCTTGTTTTAGAGTATCGCAAAAAAGAAAAATCAAACAAAGTCCAATTGACCTGAAACTTCACGGAACTTATTCTTGGACCAAAAGAAGCCCACGGAGTATCGAAGATGGACTAGGAGAGTCCCGGGCTGCCCACGAGGTTGGGGGGCGCGCCCACTGCCCCTGGGCGTGCCCCCCTTCCTCGTGGACACCCCAGAGATCCACCGACGTACTTCTTCCTCCTATATATATCGATATACCCTAAAAACCTCGAGGAGCACAATAGATCGGGAGTTCCGCCGTCAGAAGCCTCCGTAGCCACCAAAAACCAATCTAGACCCGTTTCGGCACCCTGCCGATGGGGGAATCCCTCTCCGGTGGCCATCTTCATCATCCCGGTGCTCTCCATGACAAGGAGGGAGTAGTTCTCCCTCGGGGCTGAGGGTATGTACCAGTAGCTATGTGTTTGATCTCTCTCTCTCTCTCTCTCTCTCTCTCTTGTTCTTGAGGTGGTACGATCTTGATGTATCGCGAGCTTTGCTATTATAGTTGGATCTTATGATGTTTTCTCCCCCTCTACTCTCTTGTAATGGATTGAGTTTTCCCTTTGAAGTTATCTTATCAGATTGAGTCTTTAAGGATTTGAGAACACTTGATGTATGTCTTGCGTGGGATACCCGTGGTGACAATGGGGTATTCTATTGATCCACTTGATGTATGTTTTGTTGATCAACTCGCGGGTTCCGCCCATGAACCTATGCATAGGGGTTGGCACACGTTTTCGTATTGACTCTCCGGTAGAAACTTTGGGGCACTCTTTGAAGTACTTTTGTGTTGGTTGAATAGATGAATCTGAGATTGTGTGATGCATATCATATAATCAAAGCCATGGATACTTGAGATGACATTGGAGTATCTAGGTGACATTAGGGTTTTGGTTGATGTGTGTCTTGAGGTGTTATTCTAGTACGAACTCTATGATAGATTGAATGGAAAGAATAGCTTCATGTTATTTTACTACGGACTCTTGAATAGATCGATCACAAAGGATAACATTGAGGTGGTTTCGTACCCTACCATAATCTCTTCGTTTGTTCTCTGCTATTAGTGACTTTGGAGTGACTCTTTGTTGCATGTTGAGGGAAAGTTATATGATCCATTTATGTTATTATTGTTGAGGGACTTGCACTAGTGAAAGTATGAACCCTAGGCCTTATTTCAACGCATTGCAATACCGTTTGTGCTCACTTTTATCATTAGTTACCTTGCTGTTTTTATATTTTCAGATTACGAAAACCATTATCTACTATCCATATTGCACTTGTATCACCATCTCTTCACCAAACTAGTGCGCCTATACAATTTACCATTGTATTGGGTTTGTTGGGGACACAAGAGACTCTTTGTTATTTGGTTGCAGGGTTGCTTGAGAGAGACCATCTTCATCCTACGCCTCCCATGGATTGATAAACCTTAGGTCATCCACTTGAGGGAAATTTGCTACTGTCCTACAAACCTCTACACTTGGAGGCCCAACAACGTCTACAAGAAGAAGGTTGTGTAGTAGACATCAAGCTCTTTTCTGGTGCCGTTGCCGGGGAGGTTAGCGCTTGAAGGTATATCTTTAGATCTTGCAATTGAATCTTTTTGTTTCTTGTTTTATCACTAGTTTAGTTTATAAAAGAAAACTACAAAAAATGGAATTAAGGATGCTCATATGCTTCATCTTTTTAATATCTTTCGTGAGGATGATGGAAAGGAAAATTGTGCTCAAGTGTTAGAAGAAGAATGCATTAAAATGTTTGGCACTAAATACTTGAATGATGAGCATGATTGCAATTTTGTTAGTATGAATTCTTTGAATGCCCATGATGCTAATGATATGCAAAACCACAAACTTGGGGAAGCTATGTTTAATGAAGATGATGTTTTTAATCTCCCAAGTTTTGATGAGAAAATTTATGATGATAGCATGCCTCCTATTTATGATGATTATAATTGTGAAAGTGGATTTGGAGAGGTCATGACTTTATTTAGTGATGAATCCACTATTTCGGAAGAGGTTCCAATTGATTATGAGAACAAAGTTGCTATCTATGATGATTATTGTGATGACTTGTATGCTATAAATAATAATGATATCCATGAAACTTGTCATCATGATTTTAGTTTTCAATTGGATTATGCCTCACATGATAATTATTTTGTTGAGTTTGCTCCCACTATTATTCATGAGAAGAATTTTGCTTGTGTGGAGAGTTATAAAATTTCTATGCTTGTAGATCATGAAAAGAATGCTTTAGGTTATGGTTACATTGTTGAATTCATTCATGATTCTACTGAAAATTACTATGAGGGAGGAACATTTACTTGTAGGAATTGCAATAATATCAAGTTTCCCCTCTATGTGCTTAAAATCTTGAAGTTATGCTTGTTTTACCTTCTTATGCAAGTTGATTCTTCTTCCCACAAGTTGTTTGCTCGCAAAATCCCTATGCATAGTAAGAGGGTTAGACTTAAATGTGCTAGTCATATTCTTCATGATGCTCTCTTTATATTTCAATTCTTATCTTTTATGTGAGCATCATTGAAATCATCATGCCTAGCTAGGGGCGTTAAACGATAGCGCTTGTTGGGAGGAAACCCAATTTTATTTTTGTTCCTTGATTTTTTCTCCTTTTTAGAAATAAATAATTTATCTTGCCTCTGTTATTCTTGAGTTTTTATGTTTTAATTAGTGTTTGTGCCAAGTAGAACCGTTGGGAGGGCTTGGGGAAAGTCTTGTTGATCTTGCTGTAAAAAACAGAAACTTTAGCGCTCACGAGAATCGCTGCCATATTTTATTGGAGAGTGATATTTAGTTAATTATTTTTTAAGATGATTAATAGATAAATTCCTCACGTCCAGCAATTTATTTTAGAATGTTTGGGGTTCTATAAGTATTTGAAACCTACAGATTACTATAGACTGTTCTGTTTTTGACAGATTCTGTTTTTCTATGTGTTGTTTACTTATTTTGATGAATCTATGAGTAGTATCGGAGGGTATGAACCATAGAGAAGTTGGCATACAGTAGATATTAAACCAATATGAATTTAGAATGAGTTCACAACAGTACCTAAGTGGTGATTTATTTTTTTATACTAACAGAGCTTACGAGTTTTCTGTTAAGTTTTGTGTTGTCAAGTTTTTCAAGTTTTGGGTGAAGATTCGATGGACTATGGAATAAGGAGTGGCAAGAGCCTAAGCTTGGGGATTCCCAAGGCACCCCAAGGTAATATTCAAGGACAACCAAGAGCCCAAGCTTGGGGATGCCCCGGATGGCATCCCCTCTTTCGTCTTAGTTCATCGGTAACTTTACTTGGAGCTATATTTTTATTCACCACATGATATGTGTTTTGCTTGGAGCGAAATTTTATTTTCTTTTGTTTTGCTTGCTGTTTGAATAAAATAGAAAGATCTGAAATTATTAAATGTTAGAGAGTCTTCACATAGTTACATAATATTCGATTACTCATTGATCTTCACTTATATCTTTCGGAGTAGTTTGTCGTTTGCTCTAGTGCTTCACGTATATATTTTAGATCACAATGGTGGTTTTATTTTGAAGAAATAGATGAACTCTCGTGCTTCACTTGTATTATTTTGAGAGTCCTAAGCAGCATGGTAATTTGCTTTGGTTATGAATTTAGTCCTAATATGATGGGCATCCAAGATGGGTATAATAAAAACTTTCATATATAGTGCATTGAATACTAAGAGAAGTTTGATACTTGATAATTGTTTTGAGATATGGAGATGGTGATATTAGAGTCATGCTAGTTGAGTGGTTGTGAATTTGATAAATACTTGTGTTGAAGTTTGTGATTCCCATAGCATGCATGTATGGTGAATCGTTATGTGATGAAGTTGGAGCATGATTTATTTATTGATTGTCCTCCTTATGAGTGGCGGTCGGAGACGATCGATGGTCTTTTACTACCAATCTATCCCCCTAGGAGCATGCGCGTAGTACTTTGTTTCGATAACTAATAGATTTTTGCAATAAGTATGTGAGTTCTTTATGACTAATGTTGAGTCCATGGATTATACGCGCTCTCACCCTTCCACCATTGCTAGCCTTTCTAGTAGCGCGCAACTTTCACCGGTACCATAAACCCACCATATACCCTCCTCAAAACAGCCACCATACCTACCTATTATGGCATTCCCATAGCCATTCCGAGATATATTGCCATGCAACTTTCCGCCGTTCCGTTTATTATGACACGCTCCATCATTGTCATATTGCTTTGCATGATCATGTAGTTGACATCGTATTTGTGGCAAAGCCACCATTCATAATTCTTTCATACATGTCACTCATGAGTCATTGCACATCCCTGTACACCGCCGGAGGCATTCATATAGAGTCATATCTTATTCTAAGTATCGAGTTGTAATTCTTGAGTTGTAAGTAAATAAAAGTGTGATGATCATCATTATTAGAGCATTGTCCCAGTGAGGAAAGGATGATGGAGACTATGATTCCCCCACAAGTCGGGATGAGACTCCGAATGAAAAAAAGGAAAGGCCAAAAAAAGAGAAGGCCCAAAAAAATAAAATAAAAATGAGAGAAAAATAGAGAAGGGGCAATGCTACTATCCTTTTACCACACTTGTGCTTCAAAGTAGCACCATGATCTTCATGATAGAGAGTCTCCTCTGTTGCCACTTTCATAAACTAGTGGGAATTTTACATTATAGAACTTGGCTTATATATTCCAATGATGGGTTTCCTCAAAATGCCCTAGGTCTTCGTGAGCAAGCGAGTTGGATGCACACCTACTTAGATTCTTTTTGAGCTTTCATACACTTATAGCTCTAGTGCATCCGTTGCATGACAATCCCTACTCACTCACATTGATATCTATTGATGGGCATCTCTATAGCCCGTTGATACGCCTAGTTGATGTGAGACTATCTTCTCCTTTTTGTCTTCTCCACAACCACCATTCTATTCCACCTATAGTGCTATGTCCATGGCTCACGCTCATGTATTGCGTGAAGATTGAAAAAGTTTGAGAACATCAAAAGTATGAAACAATTGCTTGGCTTGTCATCAGGGTTGTGCATGATTTAAATATTTTGTTTGGTGAAGATAGAGCATAGCCAGACTATATGATTTTGTAGGGATAGCTTTCTTTGGCCATGTTATTTTGAGAAGACATGATTGCTTTGTTAGTATGCTTGAAGTATTATTATTTTTATGTCAATATTAATCTTTTGTCTTGAATCTTATGGATCTGAACATTCATGCCACAATAAAGAGAACTACATGGATAAATATGTTAGGTAGCATTCCACATCAAAAATTCTGTTTTTATCATTTACCTACTCGAGGATGAGCGGGAATTAAGCTTGGGGATGCTGATACGTCTCCAACGTATCTATAATTTTTGATTGTTCCATGCTATTATATTATCTGTTTTGGATGTTTATGGGCTTTATTAAACACTTATATTATTTTTGGGACTAACCTATTAAGCTAGAGCCCAGTGCCAGTTCCTGTTTTTTCCTTGTTTTAGAGTATTGCAAAAAAGAAAAATCAAACGGAGTCCAATTGACCTGAAACTTCACGGAACTTATTTTTGGATCAGAATAAGCCCACGGAGTATCGGAGATGGGCCAGGAGAGTCCCGGGCTGCCCACAAGGGTGGGGGCGCGACCACCCCCCTGGGCGCGCCCCCTGCCTCGCGGACAGCCCGGAGATCCACCGACGTACTTCTTCCTCCTATATATATCCATATACCCTAAAAACATCGAGGAGCACAATAGATCAGGAGTTCCGCCGTCAGAAGCCTCCGTAGCCACCAAAAACCAATCTAGACCCGTTCCGGCACCCTGCCGAAGGGGGAATCCCTCTCCGGTGGCCATCTTCATTATCCCTGTGCTCTCCATGACTGATACGTCTCCAATGTATCTACTTTCCAAACATTTTCCCCTTGTTTTGGACTCTAACTTGCATGATTTGAATGGAACTAACCCAGACTGACGTTGTTTTCAGCAGAATTACCATGGTGTTATTTATGTGCAGGATCAAACGTTCTCGGAATGACCTGAAACTTCACGGAGACACTTTTCAGAAAATAAGAAAAATACCTGCCAAAGATGAAGGCCAGGGGGCCCACCGTCTTGCCATGAGGGTGGGGGGCGCGCCCCCTACCTCGTGGGCCCCCTATTGCATCTCTGACTCCAACTCCACCTCCATATATTGAGTTTCGATGAGAAAAAAATCAGGGTGAAGAAATCATCACGTTTTACGATATGGAGCCGCCGCCAAGCCTTAAAACCTCTCGGGAGGGCTGATCTGGAGTCCGTTCGGGGCTCCGGAGAGGGGAATCCATCGCCATCGTCATCATCAACCATCCTCCATCACCAATTTCATGATGCTCACCACCGTGCGCGAGTAATTCCATCGTAGGCTTGCTGGACGGTGATGGGTTGGATGGGATCTATCATGTAATCGAGTTAGTTTTGTTAGGGTTTGATCCCTAGTATCCACTATGTTCTGAGATTGATGTTGCTATGACTTTGCTATGCTTAATGCCTGTCACTAGGACCCGAGTGCCATGATTTCAGATTTGAACCTATTATGTTTTCATCAATATATGAGTATTCTTGATCCTATCTTGCAAGTCTATAGTCACCTATTATGTGTTGTGATCTGTTAACCCCGAAGTGACAATAATCGGGATACTTACCGGTGATGACCGTAGTTTGAGGAGTTCATGTATTCACTATGTGTTAATGCTTTGTTCCGGTTCTCTATTGAAAGGAGGCCTTAATATCCCTTAGTTTTCGTAAGGACCCCGTTGCCACGGGAGAGTAGGACAAAAGATGTCATGCAAGTTCTTTTCCATAAGCACGTATGACTATATTCGGAATACATGCCTACATTATATCAATGAACTGGAGCTAGTTCTGTGTCACACTAGGTTATGATTGTTACATGATGAACCACATTCGGCATAATTCTCCATCACCGATCCATTGCCTACGAGCTTTCCATATATTGTGCTTCGCTTATTTACTTTTCCGTTGCTATTACTATCATCACTACAAAATACCAAAAACATTGCTTTTACTATCATTACCTTTTGTTACCATTATCAGTACTATCATATTACCTTGCTACTAAACACTTTGCTGTAGATATTAAGTTTCCAGGTGTGGTTGAATTGACAACTCAGGTGCTAATACTTGAGAATATTCTTTGGCTCCCCTTGTGTCGAATCAACAAATTTGGGTTGAATACTCTACCCTCAAAAACTGTTGCGATCCCCTATACTTGTGGGTTATCAAGACTATTTTCTGGCGCCGTTGCCGGGGAGCATAGCTCTATTCTTTGAGTCACTTGGGATATATATATATCTGCTTCTAATTATGAAGAATTTGTGAGATCCAAAAACCAAGATCTATCCCTCGACTACGAGGGGAAGTAAGGAACTGCCATCTAGCTCTGCACTTGATTCACCTTCTGTTTTGAGTAAGCTTGCGACACCTACACCTGCTTCTGCTATTCGTTCTGATATGTCGCATGTTATTGATGATGCCACTTCTGCTATGCATGATACTTATGATGAAACTACCTCTATGCCTGATACTACTATGCCAGTTAGTGCTTTTCTTGATGAACAACTTGCTAGGGCTAGAGAAATTGAAAATATTGAATCTGATGATACTGATGAAATTGATGATGAAGAACCACTTGCCATTCCTAAGGGTTATGTTTTTGATCAAGATGCTTCTTTAGCTATTTTAGCTTGCAGAAATAGAACTGAACTTAAAAGATTATTAGCTAAATGGAGTAAGCAATCTCTAAATGCTAGAATGAAACCTGACCCTGCTTTTGCTACTTCACCTATCTTTGTTACTCATAAGGATTATGAATTCTCTGTTGATCCTGATATAATTACTTTGGTTGAATCTGATCCTTTTCATGGTTATGAATATGAAACTGTTGTGGCACATCTTACTAAACTGAATGATATAGCTACCATGTTCACTAAAGATGAGAGAACTCGCTACTTTTATATCCTTAAAATATTTCTGTTCTCATTAAAGGGTGATGCTAAGATATGGTTTAATTCTCTTGATCCTGGTTGTGTGCGTAGTCCCCAGGATATGATTTATTACTTCTCTGCTAAATATTTCCCTGCTCATAAGAAACAAGCTGCTTTAAGAGATATATATAATTTTGTGCAAATTGAAGAAGAGAGTCTCCCACAAGCTTGGGGGAGGCTTCTCCAATTACTTAATGCTTTGCCTGGTCATCCTCTTAAGAAAAATGAAATACTTGATATATTTTATAATGGACTAACCGATGCCTCCAGAGATTACCTGGATAGTTGTGTTGGTTCTGTTTTCAGGGAAAGAACACAGGATGAAGCTGAAATTCTATTGAATAATATGTTGACGAATGAAAATAATTGGACACCTCTGGATCCAATTCCTGAGCCTATTCCTAAACCAACTCCGAAGAAGTGGGGTATTCTATTTCTCAGTCCTGAAGATATGCAAGAGGCAAAGAAATCTATGAAAGAAAAGGGTATTAAAGCTGAAGATGTTAAGAATTTACCTCCTATTGAAGAAATACATGGTCTTAATTTACCGCCTATTGAAGAAACATATAATCTTAATTCTTTACCTATTGAAGAAACTCATGGTCTTGATAACCCGACACAGGTAGTAAAGGTAAATTCTCTCTATAGATATGATAAAGCTGTAATCCCATTTACTAAGTTTACTAGCCCATGCTTAGATGAGTTTGATAAATTTATGGCTAAGCAAGAAGACTTTAATGCTTATTTTGGTATACAACTGAAAAACAATTCAAATATGCTTGTACACTTGGGTGATTGTATGGCTAATGTTAAAAGTGAACTTAAACTTATTAGTAAACATGCTTCTATGGTTACCACTCAAGTAGAACAAGTACTTAAAGCTCAAAATGATTTGCTCAATGAATTGAATAGTAAAGATAATGATTATGTTGTTAGAGTGGCTACTAGAACTGGTAGAATGACTCAGGAACCTTTGTATCCTGAAGGCCATCCTAAGAGAATTGAGCAAGATTCTCAGAGAAATAATATAGATGCACCTAGTTCTTCTAAAAAGAAGAAAAAGAAAAATGATAAGACTTTGCATGCTTCTAGTGATCCTATTGTTGAAACACCTGAGAATCCAAATGATATTTCTATTTCTGATGTTGAAACACAATCTGGTAATGAACCTGAAACTAATGATAATGTTAATAATAATGTCCATGATGATGCTCAACCTAGTAATGACAATGATATAGAAATTGAACCTGTTGTTGATCTTGATAACCCACAATCAAAGAATCAACGTTATGATAAGAAAGACTTTTTTGCTAGGAAACATGGTAAAGAAAGAGAGCCTTGGGTTCAGAAACCCATGCCTTTTCCTCCCAAACCATCCAAGAAAAAGGATGATGATGATTTTGAGCGCTTTGCTGAAATGATTAGACCTATCTTTTTGCGTATGCGATTAACTAATATGCTCAAAACTAATCCTTATGCTAAGTACATGAAAGATATTATTACAAATAAAAGAAAGATACCAGAAGCTGAAATTTTCACCATGCTTGCTAATTATACTTTTAAGGGTGGAATACCAAAGAAACTTGGAGATCCAGGAGTACCCATATACCATGCTCCATTAAAAGAAATTATGTTAAAACTGCTTTATGTGATCTTGGATCCGGTGTTAGTGTTATGCCTCTCTCTTTATATCGTAGACTTGATTTGAATAAGTTGAAACCTACTGAAATATCTTTGCAAATGGCTGATAAATCAACTACTATACATGTCGGTATTTGTGAGGATGTGCCTGTTGTAGTTGCAAACATTACTATTTTAACGGACTTTGTTATTCTTGATATTCCCGAGGACGATAGTATGTCTATTATTCTTGGAAGACCCTTTTTGAATACTGCAGGGGCTGTTATTGATTGCACTAAAGGCAATGTCACTTTTCATGTTAATGGTAATGAGCATATGGTACACTTTCCGAGGAAACAACCTCAAGTTCATAGTATCAACTCTATTGGAAAAATTCCATCGATTATATTTGGAGGTTTTGAATTTCCTCTTCCTACTATCAAGAAGAAATATGATATTCTTATTATTGGGGATGTGCATATCCCCGTTGAGGTAACATAGTGTTATACGAAATTTCTCTGGTTCCATGTTATTCAGAATGAGTTCGTTAACAAGACTTGATCAACCTTGTTATGGATTTCTTTTGATGATCATGAGATAGATGAAACTAGAAGGCATAACCTTCTGTACCCAACTTTTACTTTATGTTATTTATAAAATAAAAATAAATATTTGTCTGTCTGTTATCCGATTATCCCTGCAATATAAAAATACCTCGAAAATAAAAGTTCTCCAAATGCCCTGAAAATTAAATATGATTTTTTCTAGAATATTTGAGAATTTATGGAACAAAGAACACACCAGGGGGGCCAACCACCTTGCCACGAGGGTGGAGGGCACGCCCACCCCTCTAGGGCGCGCCCCCCTACCTCGTGGGCCCACAGCGGCCCTCCTCCACTTATTCCAGCACCCACACACTTCATCTTCATCCCCCAAACACGAAAAACCAGCTCAAACCCGAGTCCAAGCTCATTTTGCTGTCATTTTCGATCTCCTTGCTCAAAGCACCTCTCACAAAACTGCTTGGGGAGATTGTTCCTTGGTATATATGTGACTCCTCCATTGGTCCAATTAGTTTTTGTTCTAGTGATTTATTCATTGCAAATTTTTGCTGCATAGGTGACCCTGTTCTTGAGCTTGCATGTCAAATTTATATGGTCAAAAGTAGTTATGATGCATGATATAGGCCCTAGGCACTTGTAGGAGTAGTTGCTATCAATATTATTGAGTTTGGTTTACTTTTATTCTGAAGTTACTAAAAAATTTCATAATTTTTCAGAAATGATGAGGATACTTTTGAGGGGCTGATCGAGCCAAAGCTCGAAGGAAAAGGCACCGAAGCCTAAGTATAATCTGCCTCGCACCGCGGAGGTTTGGGCGTGTGAATGGCCTTGCGAGGATTTCTTAAGAGCAGCCGGGATTTATGAAGATTTTCATGAGTTGGCTCAGACTGCAGGCCTTACCGCTTTCCTCCACGACTAATGCGATCAGTATCTCTTGCTCACAAATACCTTTGTGCCAAACTTTCATTTTCATTCTAGGAACTCACCACCTACGGTGGAATTTCATTTATATGATGAGCATAAGGAGATGTCACTTTATGATTTTTGTCAGATCTTTTTAGTCCCTTTCGGGGGCAAGACAGAAGAACCACATCGTGATGATGTGGAGGGATTTATTGACACTATCACTGTAGGGGAAACAAGGAAGGTTTCCGATGCACAAATCACTAGCATACATTATTCCTGTTTTACGCTACTTTGCATTATTTGCTAGTCGTTGCTTAATTGGTCGCGGAAACTGTGGAAACCTGAGTATCCCTGATATTATTATTTTGCACCACGGTTTATACGGTGATAACTCTTTTAGTATGGGCAGCATTATCGCCAAACGGTTAAGTCTGAACCGTACCTAGGGCCCCATCTTTGGAGGCATCTATGCTACATGCCTAGCTGCACATTTTAACATACCTATTAGGCATGCTGAGAAGGAAGAAAAAGTGCTGCCCCGTGTTTATCTAGATTATAAAAGTATGGTAGCACATGATTTTATTATTAAGAATAGGGAAGGAGAGCTTAAATATCAATTATTCTTTAATAAACATCATCCTGAGACTATTACCTTGCCTGCTCCTTCTTTGTTTGATTTGACTATAGGCACGTACCTTATTCCTTGACGGCTATCCACGCCTATCGGAACCCTGCACCATCCGAGGAGCTAGATCCGGAACCACAATTTGATCCTTCACGACAGTCTAATTACCAGTGGGATCCAGAGATGATTGTCAGCCAGTGGCAATCGGAGTCTTCCTCTTCTACATCACAGTACGACCCCAACTATTATTATGGATATCCGCCAGGCCAGCCATTGCCATAGACCAACTTAGGCCAAAAGCCTAAGCTTGGGGGAGTACGTATTTCTCACCGACATTACATTCATGTACACACACTCATTGCTAGATGTCGGTGCTCGTACTTTTTCATTTGTATCATCCATGCTAGTTTAATTTCCTTTTTTATGCTTTCTTCTTGTGTGTTAATAAACCTTAAGAAAAACAAAAAAAATAGTTGTAGTTTTTAATTAGTTTACTTTCCATGCTTGTAGTAGTTATTAAAAAGAAAACCCAAAAAGATTTCATGTTCTTCTTTTGCTTGTTGGGAGCTTCCCCGAGTAAATAGTTTTATTTATTTTCTTTTCTTTGGGGGTCGATTGGAGAAGACCATAATTAAATTGTTGAGGTGGCTCTTATATGCATTATTTTTATCTGATAAAAGAGCCCATATTGCCTTGTCTTCTCTTGTTTATTGAATGCTTGCAGATTCCAGCTTAGTCCAATGCACGCGCACTATTATTATTATTCACATCGTTCGGTCGTGCAAGTGAAAGGCAATTATGATGATATATGATGGACTGGCTGAGATGAGAAAAGCTGGTATGAACTCGACCTCTTTTGTTTTTGTAAATATAATTAGTTCATCGTTCCTGATTCAGCCTATTATGAATAAACGTGTTTGCAATGACAACTAGAGATCATAGTTTCTTGTGCCATGCTTGATTAGCTATGAGTTATAATGGTTTACCTTGCGTGCCAACATGCTATTGAGATGGTTATGATGTGGTATGATAGGGTGGTATCCTCCTCTGAATGATTTAAGTGACTTGACTTGGCACATGTTCACGCATGTAGTTGAAAAAAAATCAACATAGCCTTCACGATATTTATGTTCATGGTGGATTATATCCTACTCATGCTTGCATTCAGTGTTGATTAATTTTAATGCATGTCCATGACTGTTGTCGCTCTCCAGCTGGTCGCTTCCCAGTCTTTTGCTAGCCTTCAACTGTACTAAGCGGGAATACTGCTTGTGCATCCAAACTCCTTAAATCCCAAAGTTATTCCACATGAGTCCACTATACCTACCTATATACGGTATCTACCTGCCGTTCCAAGTAAATTTGTATGTGCCAAACTCTAAACCTTCAAATAAATATCCTGTTTTGTATGCTCGAATAGCTCATGTATCAACTAGGGTTGTCTGTGTCTTCCATGTTAGGTGGGTTATTCTCAAGAGGAGTGGACTCCGCTCCTCACTCACGAGATAAATGGCTGGTCACCGGGATGCCCAGTCCCATGCGTTATGCAAACTAAATCAAAATAATTGCAAACAAAACTCCCCCTGGGACTCTTGTTAGTTGGAGGCACTCGTTGTTTCGAGCAAGCCATGGATTGATGCCTATGGTGGAAGGGGAATATAAACTTTACCATTCTATTTGGGAACCACCTATAATGTGTGTAGCATGGAAGATATCGTCATCTCTTGGTTTTTATGTTGACAATGAAAGTATACCGCTCAAAATATTATTCACCTCTGTTTCAAAACCGAGCTCTGGCACCTCTACAAATCCCTGCTTCCCTCTGCGAAGGGCCTATCTATTTACTTTTATGCTGAGTCATCATCCTCTTATCAAAAAGCACCAGTTGGAGAGCACCGCTATCATTTGCATTCATTACTGTTAGTTTACATTGAGTACGACTTGACTGGATCTCTTTTACCATGAATTACAATGTCTAGTCAGTCCTTGGTCTTTAAAGGTTCTCTGCATTTATGTTTTGCGGTCTCAGAAAGGGCTAGCGAGATACCACCTTGTTATATCATATTATGGTTGTTTTGAGAAAGTGTTGTCATCCGAGTTTTATTATTATGGCTCGCTAGTTGATTATGCTATTGATATGAGTAACTTGAGACCTATGCGTTATTGCAAATATGGTTAGTTATAATCTTTGCTGAAAACTTGAATGCTGGCTTTACAAATTTACAACAACAAGAGCAAACAGCGTTTGTAAAAGTTTTTGTTTATCACTTTCAGTTTGTCAACGGAATTGCTTGAGGACAAGCAAAGGTTTAAGCCTGCTGGAGTGGGTACGTCTCCAACGTATCTACTTTTCCAAACACTTTTGCCCTTGTTTTGGACTCTAACTTGCATGATTTGAATGGAACTAACCCAGACTGACGCTATTTTTAGCAGAATTACCATGGTGTTATTTATGTGCAGGATCAAACGTTCTCGAAATGACCTGAAACTTCACGGAGACATTTTTCAGAAAATAAGAAAAATACCTGCCAAAGATGAAGGCCAGGGGGGCCACCGTCTTGCCATGAGGGTGGCGGCGCGCCCCCTACCTCGTGGGCCCCCTGTTGCGTCTTCGACTCCAACTCCACCTCCATATATTGAGTTTCGATGAGAAAAAAATCAGGGAGAAGAAATCATCGCGTTTTACGTTACGGAGCCGCCGCCATGCCTTAAAACCTCTCGGGAGGTCTGATGTGGAGTCCGTTCGGGGCTCCGGAGAGAGGAATCCATCGCCATCATCATCATCAACCATCCTCCATCACCAATTTCATGATGCTCACCACCGTGCGTGAGTAATTCCATCGTAGGCTTGCTGGACGGTGATGGGTTGGATGGGATCTATCATGTAATCGAGTTAGTTTTGTTAGGGTTTGATCCCTAGTATCCACTATGTTCTGAGATTGATGTTGCTATGACTTTGCTATGCTTAAATTCTTGCCACTAGGGCCCGAGTGCCATGATTTCAGATCTGAACCTATTATGTTTTCATCAATATATGAGTGTTCTTGATCCTATCTTGCAAGTCTATAGTCACCTATTATGTGTTATGATCCGTTAACCCCGAAGTGACAACAATCGGGATACTTACCGGTGATGACCGTAGTTTGAGGAGTTCATGTATTCAATATGTGTTAATGCTTTGTTCCGGTTCTCTATTAAAAGGAGGCCTTAATATCCCTTAGTTTCCGTAAGGACCCCGCTGCCACGGGAGGGTAGGACAAAAGATGTCATCAAGTTCTTTTCCATAAGCACGTATGACTATATTCAGAATACATGCCTACATTATATCAATGAACTGGAGCTAGTTTTGTGTCACCCTAGGTTATGACTGTTACATGATGAACCGCATTCGGCATAATTCTCCATCACCGATCCATTGCCTATGAGCTTTCCATATATTGTGCTTCGCTTATTTACTTTTCCATTGCTATTACTATCATCACTACAAAATACCAAAAACATTGCTTTTACTATCGTTACCTTTTGTTACCGTTATCACTACTATCATATTACCTTGCTACTAAATAGTTTGCTGCAGATATTAAGTTTCTAGGTGTGGTTGAATTGACAACTCAGCTGCTAATACTTGAGAATATTCTTTGGCTCCCCTTGTGTCGAATCAACAAATTTGGGTTGAATACTCTACCCTCAAAAACTGTTGCAATCCCCTATACTTGTGGGTTATCAATGACGAGGAGGGAGTAGTTCTCCCTCGGGGCTGAGGGTATGTACCAGTAGCTATGTGTTTGATCTCTCTCTCTCTCTCTCTCTCTCTTGTTCTTGAGGTGGTACGATCTTGATGTATCGCGAGCTTTGCTATTATAGTTGGATCTTATGATGTTTTCTCCCCCTCTACTCTCTTGTAATGGATTGAGTTTTCCCTTTGAAGTTATCTTATCAGATTGAGTCTTTAAGGATTTGAGAAAACTTGATGTATGTCTTGCGTGGGATACCCGTGGTGACAATGGGGTATTCTATTGATCCACTTGATGTATGTTTTGGTGATCAACTTGCGGGTTCCGCCCATGAACCTATGCATAGGGGTTGGCACACGTTTTCGTATTGACTCTCCGGTAGAAACTTTGGGGCACTCTTTGAAGTACTTTTGTGTTGGTTGAATAGATGAATCTGAGATTGTGTGATGCATATCATATAATCATACCCATGGATACTTGAGATGACATTGGAGTATCTAGGTGACATTAGGGTTTTGGTTGATGTGTGTCTTGAGGTGTTATTCTAGTACGAACTCTATGATAGATTGAACGGAAAGAATAGCTTCATGTTATTTTACTACGGACTCTTGAATAGATCGATCACAAAGGATAACATTGAGGTGGTTTCGTACCCTACCATAATCTCTTCGTTTGTTCTCTACTATTAGTGACTTTGGAGTGACTCTTTGTTGCATGTTGAGGGAAAGTTATATGATCCATTTATGTTATTATTGTTGAGGGACTTGCACTAGTGAAAGTATGAACCCTAGGCCTTATTTCAACGCATTGCAATACCGTTTGTGCTCACTTTTATCATTAGTTACCTTGCTGTTTTTATATTTTCAGATTACGAAAACCATTATCTACTATCCATATTGCACTTGTATCACCATCTCTTCACCAAACTAGTGCGCCTATACAATTTACCATTGTATTGGGTGTGTTGGGGACACAAGAGACTCTTTGTTATTTGGTTGCAGGGTTGCTTGAGAGAGACCATCTTCATCCTACGCCTCCCACAGATTGATAAACCTTAGGTCATCCACTTGAGGGAAATTTGCTACTGTCCTACAAACCTCTGCACTTGGAGGCCCAACAACGTCTACAAGAAGAAGGTTGTGTAGTAGACATCAATGGGTATGGGCACTCCCCTTGGCAACTGCCAAGCTTGGGGGAGTGCCCCGGTATCGTATCACCATCACTTTTATCTTTACCATTTCTCTTAGTCTGATCCTCTTGATAATATCTTGATCTATTAGAATAAAGTTTTAGTATGATCTAGTTTTTAGTTTTGCTTTATGATCCTTCTATGTAATCGAGTCCTGAGCTATATATAATAAAGATTAGTGTTGAGTCAAGGGCTTGATTATTTTGCTATGATATCGAGGGAATAAAATAAAAGAGAAGAAATAGAAGGAAATAAAGAGATCATAAGGATCTTATGGAGAGTAATGACTTCACATATAAAAGTATGATGAATAAAAGTTGTTGAAAGTTGACAAACATAGTTTTGGTCATTGTTGCAATTAATAGGAAGTAATAAAGAAAGAGAGGTTTTCACATATAAATATACTATCTTGGACATCTTTTATGATTATGAGCACTCATTAAAATATGACATGCTAAAGAGTTGACATTGGACAAGGAAGACAACGTAATGGGTTATGTTTTCTTACATCTGAGATAAATTATATTGTCATGGATCGTCCAACATGTTGAGCTTGCATTTCCCTCTCATGCTAGCCAATTTCTTTGAACCAAGTAGAGATACTACTTGTGCTTCCAAATATCCCTAAACCCATTTTTGCCATGAGAGTCCACCATGCATACCTATGGATTGAGTAAGATCCTTTAAGTAAGTTGTCATCGGTGCACGCAATAAAAATTGCTCTCTAAATATGTATGATCTATTAATGTGGAGAAAATAAGCTTTGTACGATATTGTGATGTGGAAGAAGTAAAAGCGACAGACTGCATAATGAAGGTCCATATCACATGTGGCAATATAAAGTGACGTTATTTTGCATTAAGATTTTGTGTATCCAATCATAAAAGCGCATGACAACCTCTGCTTCCCTCTGCGAAGGGCCTATCTTTTATTCTTGTCTTATACTTCATGCAAAGAGTCATGGTGATATTCACCTTTCCTTTTATATTTTATCCTTTGGCAAGCACAATGTGCTGGAAAGATCCTGATATATATAGCTAATTGGATGTGAGTTTTCATGAACTATTATTGTTGACATTACCCTTGAGGTAAAAAGTTGGGAGGCAAAACTATAAGCCCCTATCTTTCTTTGTGTCCGATTAAAACTTCATACACATAAATAATGCGTGAGTTTTAGCAATTGTGAAAGACTAAATGATAGTTGAGTATGTGGACTTGCTGAAAAGCTCTTATATTTACTCTTTCCTATGTTATGATAAATTGCAATTGCCTCAATGACTGAGATTAGAGTTTGTTAGTTCTCAATGAAGTTTATGGTTCATACTTGAAATTGTGATTGAATTGTTACTTTAGCATAAGAGATCATATGACAATATATATATATATGGTTGTTCTAAGAATGATCATGATGCCCTCATGTCCGTATTTTATTTTTATCGACACCTCTATCTCCAAACATGTGGACGTATTTTTCGATTTCGGCTTTCGCTTGAGGACAAGCGAGGTCTAAGCTTGGGGGACTTGATACGTCCATTTTGCATCATGCTTCTATATCGATATTTATTGCATTATGGGCTGTTATTACACATTATCTCACGGTACTTATGCCTATTCTCTCTTATTTTACAAGGTTTACATGAAGAGGGAGAATGCCGGCAGCTGGAATTCTGGGCTGGAAAAGGAGCAAATATTAGAGACCTATTCTGCACAGCTCCAAAAGTCCTGAAACTTCACGGAAGTCATTTTTGGAATTAATAAAAAATACTAAGTGAAGAAAGTACCAGAGGGGGCCCACACCCTGGCCACGAGGGTGGGGGCGCGCCCTACCCCCCTGGGTGCGCTCCCTGCCTCGTGGGCCCCCTGGTGGCCCTATGATGCCCATCTTTGTCTATATGGAGTCTTTCGTTGAGGAAACAATCATAAGCAAGCTCACGGGACGAAACTCTGCCGCCACAAGGCAGAACCTTGGCGGAACTAATCTAGGGCTCCGGCGGAGTTGTTCCGCCGGGGAAACTTCCCTTGGGGAGGGGAAAATCATCACCATCGTCATCACCAATGATCCTCTCATCAGGAGGGGGTCAATATCCATCAACATATTCACCGGCACCATCTCACACTACTAGGAAAACACTTATAGGTAGAATTTTACTAGTAGCGCTAGTTTAAGCAGTAGCGCTACTGCTAAGTACCAGTAGCGCTGGGAATAAAAAAGCGCTACTGGTACAATTTAGCAGTAGCGCTGGTTTGGGTGGACGGAGCTACTGTTAAATGAGGAACACCACACGGCCAGGTCAAGAGATACTACCAGCGCTTGGAACCTACGCAGTGCTACAACTAAAGCAATAGCACTAACGCTCTTTGTCATCCCGCGCTACAGCTGTGGATAGAAATCCACTGGCCCGAATGGCCTCCTAACCTCTCTCTCTCTCTCTCTCTCCCACGCGATCCCCGAATCACCGCCCCTGCCTCCGGCCTTCACTGCCAACTCCGGCGAGCTCTGGCGCCGTCCAGCATGCCCACGGCTCCCCCTCACAGAGCTCTACCTGCTCCACCTCTTTGATCTGCTTTCCCCTGCTTTGTGTGGTCGCTCGCTTCGGTCAAACCTCGCTAGGGTTTCAGTGCTTGCGGGGCTAGGTCACCGGCGTGGTTCCGGCGCCTTGCTCCAGTGTGACTCGCCTCCTAGTTGTGCCTAGGTGTCACACGCATCACTGATGCGGCCCAGTGGTCGCTGGCGATGCGGCGGTCGCCTGCCTCTCCATGGCTTCGTGTACCTCGCCTCCTGCCGCCGTGTGACGGCGGTGAGTTGGCCACACCGCAACTGCAGCGGTGGTGATGCACGGCCTCGGCTATAACCCCTTCATGGTGAGCTTCTCCTTCTCTGCCCTACTGCTGCCTCTATTGCCTAGACCATGGCCACGGTGATCTTGGTCCTCTTCGTGTACTGGTAATATGACTTAGGTTTTTGAGGACGCTTGGATTGATGGCTACGGTCGGCTACTTGATTTGTGCTTTGCTGAAATTAGTTGGGGTAGTTGGTTACTGTTTAGGGTTCAAATTTGGGCCTAGATTTGTTGATGTGCTCATGCTCCTGTTGATCCACTAGTCCATACTCTAGTTCTAGTTCATGCCTATGGGCTGGTCATTGGGGATTTAGTGCTGCTGGTGGTCCTATGTGCACTTGTTTGATATACTAGCACTGTATCCTTAATTGACAATTAAACCATTAACTACCATGCATATAGATGTGTTCCTGTGGAATTGATGCTACTCTAACTCTGTGATCAACTTGTGGTCATGATCTAGTTCTGGTTGTAGTTCTTGTTATTTAAATGTTCCTTTTATTTCAGTTTCTCTTGCTGCAAGTATAATTACATGCTTATATTCTTGTTGGTCACTTGTTACTCTTCAAGCTGGTATATGTGTTTAATACATATTAGTTTTTATTTAAATACCATGTACTGGTATTTCTTGTTCTGTTTAGTACATCATCTTTTAGTGGTTTAGTTGTATATTGCACATCACATAGTCTGATAGTTGCATGTGGTGACACTTCTTTTATTGCTTTAGTTATATCAGATGTTTCTTTTACATGCTTAGTAATTAACAATATCATTGGTTTAAAGGATATAGCCCTTTATTTATAGATACTTATATTGCTTTACCTGGTTCAGTTTAGAAATATTTATTAGTTTTTTCCCTGTTTAATTGATAACTACTTGGATCGTGGAGGGTGGCACTTGCAGACTTGTGAATCAATCAAGATGCATTTACAATCTTGATCGTAAAAGCTTTTGTAAGATAAGCTTGTGTCTAACTTTGCTTCCTCACTTTGCTTCTATTATTCTAGTTAATTGAAAAGGATCCAAACAAGGCAGTTCCATTGTTCTGAGTAGCTCTTAACAGTGGTGAACAATTGAGAGTGCATTAAAGGATATGGCTACTATACTGAAACAAGCAAACCGGGCTGAAGAAGCCATCGATGCGATAAGATCCTTCCATGACCGTTGTCCAAATGAAGCTCGGGGGTCTCTTGACAATATTCTTGTTGACCTATACAAGGTATCTCGGGCCTGTAAATTTACGTATATAATCTAATAATAAACCCATATCACATTCGTGTATGAATTGGTAGCCTAGTATTTATAACAATCTTCGTCTGTGTTGAACCAGAAATGCGGTAGGACAAAAGAACAGATTGAAATGCTGACAGTGAAGCTAAGAATGGTTGATGAGGATCTAGCTTCTGGTCGGTGGAAAGCAAAGCTGAAATGCTCTACAAGTATATATCTCGGTCCTGGATTCGGCGTCCACGGCCAAACCCAGGTACCTAGAAACTCCCCTCTATTCTATTTTAGACCGTAATACTAGTCAAATAGACCGTAATACTAGTATGATTGTGTAGCTAGAGAGATATTGTTGGTTCTGATGCTTATTGATTGACACACCAAGTGCTGTTACTACTGATGATTACTAGTAATACAACAAACTTTGCTTGCGAATGACCTGGGAATTACTCCTACTTGGTGCACAAACTTTGCTTGTTGCAATTTGCCTCAGAATCTTGGATTCAGAATATATAATAAGATTTGGTCATGCCTAGCACTGTATCCTTCTTAAGTTGGGTTTTCCCCAATTTCTAGGATTAGTCTGTTAGGTACTGCTTATAATTCATATATACTATGTTGCTGCTATATGCTTTTGTTTCTGCTATTGTTACTTAGTGCTCTATAGGTTACTGTTATATTGTACTAATGCTCCAGGTTCTTTTGAGTTCCTAGTAGCGGTCTTGGTTCATTATTTAATTCTAGGATTTGTGAGTTCCTAGTAGGGAACACATGGACATGAAGCTACGACGGCGACGAAGACGATATCGAGATGGGGCTGCGGCGAGGATGATGACGACGACATCGGCATCGACACAGGGCTACGGTGGCGAGGAAGACGGCGACATCGTCATGGTGCTGCGGCGGCAGCGACGATGATGACATCAACACCATCAACACGGCCTATTGTTAAGTGTATATTGTACTAGCATGCCATGCTCTTGGTTGCCTTAATATGTTCTTGTAGCATGTAGTTGCTAGACCTAAACGTTGCATCCTGAATCTGTTTCCTGCCATGTTCTGTGTTTTCACCAAGTATGTTAAACACTTATCAGTTGTCAGTTTGCCATGCTGTTTTGGTGATGATCCATTAAGTTTTAGAAATAGTTCAGTGATCATGTTTTGTAGTGGATGTTATGTATTTCAATTCCATGCCATTTGATTCCATGTTTAAGTTTTGTTGCATATTTAAGTGATGCATCCAAGTGGGCATGTTGCTGTTTTGGACAGCTTTGCATTGCATTTTGTTTTGTTCATCATATGCAATCCGTGCATCCGATTCCGGTGATCTTTATATCTTTTTCAACTAGAATATTCCCATCTATCCAGTGGCATACTTGGTTTGCCAAGAGTTTGACCATATCTATGATGTCAACACCTTTGTAATTCCTGGCAACCTTTCCCTCGTACCAGTAGCCTTAGCTCCGTCTGTTGCATTCTTCATATGCATTCATGTTCATCGTGCATGTAGCATGTGTTGTTTTCCATGTCATGTTTATGCTTGTGTGTTTACCATGTTGTTTGCTTCTTTCCAGTTGTGCTCCTTCTCGATTGTTTTGGTTACATTACGATGGTGAGGATTCGTTCGACTATGTTGGTCCGTCTACTTCATGGACTCGTTCTTCTTCCTAGCGGGATTTCAGGCAAGATGACTGTCACCTCGGCTATGCTAGTTGTCTCGATGCTATCGCTATGTCGCGCTACCTACCACTTGTTTATTGAGCCTCCCCAATTCCATGATAGCCTCTAACCTTTTCACCCTCCTAGCAAACCGTTGTTTCGGTATGTTACCGCTTTGGTCAGCCCCTCTTATAGCGTTGCTAGTTGCAGGTTGTTCCTTGTTGGGACATGGATATCATGGGATATCACAATATCTGTTATTTAATTAATGCATCTATATACTTGGTAAAGGGTGGAAGGCTCGGCCTTTTGCCTGGTGTTTTGTTCCACTGTTGCCGCCTTAGTTTTCGTCATACCGGTGTTATGTTCCTTAATTTTGCATCCCTATCATGGTGACGGTTTATGGGACCCTCTTGACAGTTCGCTTTGAACAAAACTCTTCCAGCAAGGCCCAACATTGGTTTTAACATTTGCCATAATAATATTGAACTAAATAATTAATTGGCATAGGGCGTCATGAACCTGAGGATTCTTTCTACATACACGGAGGCCAGTGCCGATGGTGTTGGTCCCAAACTAGAACACTGTGTGGGGCCGCCCCTTGGAAACTTGGGGTATGTTGGCACCTGTACGTGTAGCTCATCCGTCGTGGCCTGAGACAAGATACGCGCGGCTACTATTAGGCTGTCGGCAAGTCAGGAGGTCTTACTTGACTTGTTTTACCATTTTCGAAATGTCTTGTGCACCCGGATTCCGAGTGTGATGGGAGGGTCACGCGATGGAGGATTGTCTCCGCGGATCGTGAGCTTGTCATGGGCTAAGTTGGGACACCCCTGCAGGGTTTAAACTGTCAAGAGCCGTGCCCGCGGTTACATGGCAGATAGGAATTTGTTAATATCCGGTTGTAGAGGACTTGAAGTAAACTCAACTAAAATACACCAACCACGTGCCTAACCGTGACTATCCCTTTTCGGGGAAGTTCGAGAGGAGAACACGGTTGGGTTATATTTGAACCATAGTTCAGGATCACTTATTGATCATTACTAGTTTGCGACTGTTTGCATAGTTTCTCGTCTTACTCTTGTACTCGTAAGTTAGCCACCATACATTGCTTAGCCGCCGCTGCAACCTCTCCACTTATCCTTTCCATACCCATTAAGCTTTGCCAGTCTTGATACCCATGGTAATGGGATTGCTGAGTCCTTGTGGCTCACAGATTACTACAACAACAGTTGTAGGTACATGTAATGTGATGATCATAACATGAGAGTGATGTTTTTCTTGTTTTGGAGTTCTTCTTCGTCGTCGTCGATCTTGGGATAGGTTCCTAGTAGGCAGCCTGGGCTAGCACGGTGGATGTCGTTTGAGCTTTTGTTTGTGTTTCATCCATAGTCGCATGTTGTTCTATGTATGATTCATTGATTTATTCTTGTGGCTTTGTATGCCTTTTGTATTTATCGCCATCTATTATGTAATGCTTTGATGTAATGATATCCACCTTGCAAAAGCGTGTCAATATGCGGTTCTATCCGTGGTGGGGCCCTCGAGTCTCTTGAGGATAGTATCGCATATTGGGCGTGACAAGTTGGTATCAAAGTCTATCGTATTCCTTGAGCTTTCGAGTCTTGACATAATCGTCGTTCCTCTTTTCTACCCGAGTGCTCTCGGTCTTGTTCACCTTCCTTTTGTGCTCTTATTCCTCCTTATCCTCTTTTACTTCCATCTCGTTCCTAAGATCTCGGGACGAGATCTCATGTTAGTGGAGGAGAGTTGTAACACCCCGAGACCGATGCTCCAGATGCCTTTGATTTATTTTAGTTGTTGTCGTGTTTTTTATTATGTTTGTTGCATTATCATAATTGTTTTGGGTATTTCATTCCTACATGTTTATGCCATAATCATGTTGAGTGCCTTGTCATATCTTTGCTTCTTTCATCATGCTTATTTCACTTGCTATGCCATGTGTTTGCATTGTGCCATCCTATGTTGTTGCCAAAATCATATCATATGCATATTATATATCATTTTGCACTAGAAAAATCCCACCAAAGCCATCTGTGGCATCCATTTCATCATTTGAGCAAGTTTGTGAACATGTTATATTTGCAGCATGTAGCATTTTGTCATTTTTGTTCATTTGATACCATTTATGCCATGAGGAAGTTTTGCATATGAACATGCTCTTCATTATGCCATCTTACTACTAGAATTTATTTCATGCCATGAAGTGCATTGTAATGAGTGAAACAAGCTTGCAAACATGCTATCATAAATCTGTTTCTGCCATGCCATGTTTATTTTGCTAAGTCTGAAACTATCAGCATAACTTGCCATTTTGCATTGTTTGTATCATCTTATCTATGAGTTTCTGGACAAAGTTCAGTGAGGGAGTTTTGTTAAGTGCATATTGTACTAGCATGCCATGCTCTTGGTTGTCTTAATACGTTCCTGTAGCATGTAGTTGCTAGACCTAAACATTGCATCATGAATCTTTTTCCTGCCATGTTCTGTGTTTTCACCAAGTATGTTAAGCTCTTATGAGTTGTCAGTTTGCCATGCTATTTTGGTGATGATCCATTAAGTTTTAGAAATAGTTCAATGATCATGTTTTGTAGTGGATGTTATGTATTTCAATGACCTGCCATTTGTTTCCATGTTTAAGTTCTGTTGCATATTTAAGTGATGCATCCAAGTGGGCATGTTGCTGTTTTGGACAGCTTTGCATTGCATTTTGTTTTGTTCATCATATGCAATCCGTGCATCCGATTCCGGTGATATTTATATCATTTTCAACTAGAATATTCCCATCTATCCAGTGGCATACTTGGTTTGCCAAGAGTTTGACCATATCTATCATGTCAACACCTTTGTAATTCCCGGCAACCTATCCCTCGTACCAGTAGCCTTAGCTCCGTCTGTTGCATTCTTCATATGCATTCATGTTCATCGTGCATGTAGCATGTGTTATTTTCCATGTCATGTTTATGCTTGTGTGTTTACCATGTTGTTTGCTTCTTTCCGGTTGTGCTCCTTCTCGATAGTTTCGGTTACGTTGCCATGGTAAGGATCCGTTCGACTACGTTGGCCCGTCTACTTTATGGACTCGTTCTTCTTCCTAGCGGGATTTCAGGCAAGATGACCGTCACCTTGGCTATGCTAGTTGTCTCGATGCTATCGCTATGTCGCGCTACCTACCACTTGTTTATCGAGCCTCCCAAATTGCCATGATAGCCTATAACCTTTTCACCCTTCCTAGCACGCCGTTGTTTCGCTATGTTGTCGCTTTTCTCAGCCCCTCTTATAGCATTGCTAGTTGCAGGTGCAGTTGCAGGTTGTTCCTTATTGGGACATGGATATCATGGATATCATGGGATATCACAATATCTCTTATTTAATTAATGCATCTATATACTTAGTAAAGGGTGGAAGGCTCGGCCTTTTGCCTGGTGTTTTGTTCCACTGTTGCCGCCCTAGTTTCCGTCATATTGGTGTTATGTTCCTTGATTTTGCGTCCCTAACATGGTGAGGGTTTATGGGACCCTCTTGACAGTTCGCTTTGAATAAAACTCTTCCAGCAAGGCCCAACATTGGTTTTAACATTTGCCATAATAATATTGAACTAAATAATTAATTGGCATAGGCCGTCGTGAACCCGAGGATTCTTTCTACATACACGGAGGCCAGTGCCGATGGTGTTGGTCCCAAACTACAGCACTGTGTGGGGCCGCCCCTAGGCAACTTGGGGTATGTTGGCACCTATAGGTGTAGCTCATCCGACGTGGCCTGAGACAAGATATGTGCGGCTACTATCAGGGTGTCGGCACGTCAGGAGGTCTTACTTGACTTGTTTTACCATTGTCGAAATGTCTTGTGCATCGGGATTCCGAGTATGATGGGAGGGTCCTGCGATGGAGGATTGTCTCCGCGGATCGTGAGCTTGTCATGGGCTAAGTTGGGACGCCCCTGCAGGGTTTAAACTATCAAGAGTCGTGCCCGCGGTTATGTGGCAGATAGGAATTTGTTAATATCCGGTTGTAGAGGACTTGAAGTAAACTCAACTAAAATACACCAACCGCGTGCCTAACCATGATTGTCTCTTTTCGGGGAATTTCGAGAGGAGAACACGGTTGGGTTATATTTGAACGTAAATCGTTCAGGATCACTTATTGATCATTACTAGTTTGTGACCGTTTGCGTAGTTTCTCGTCTTACTCTTGTACTCGTAAGTTAGCCACCACACATTGTTTAGCCGCCGCTGGAACCTCTCCACTTATCCTTTCCATACCCATTAAGCTTTGTTAGTCTTGATACCCATGGTAATGGGATTACTGAGTCCTTGTGGCTCACAGATTACTACAACAACAGTTGCAGGTACATGTAATGCGATGATCATGACACGAGAGCGATTTTTTTCTTGTTTTGGAGTTCTTCTTCTTCTTCGTCGATCTTGGGATAGCTTCCTAGTAGGCAGCCTAGGCTAGCATGGTGGATGTCGTTTGAGCTTTTGTTTGTGTTTCATCCGTAGTCGCATGTTGTTCTATGTATGATTCATTGATTTATTCTTGTGGCTTTGTATGCCTTTTGTATGTATCGCCATCTATTATGTAATGGTTTGATGTAATGATATCCACCTTGCAAAAAAGCGTGTCAATATGCGGTTCTATCCTTGGTGGGACCCTCGAGTCTCTTGAGGATAGTATCGCATATTGGGCGTGACAAGTTGGTATCAAAGTCTATGGTATTCCTTGAACTTTCGAGTCTTGACATAATCGTCGTTCCTCTTTTCTACCCGAGTGCTCTCGGTCTTGTTCACCTTCCTTTTGTGCTCTTATTCCTCCTTATCCTCTTTTACTTCCGTCTCATTCCTAAGATCTTGGGACGAGATCTCTTGTTAGTGGAGGAGAGTTGTAACACCCCGAGACCGATGCTCCAGATGCCTTTGATTTATTTTAGTTGTTGTCGTGTTTTTTATTATGTTTGTTGCATTATCATAATTATTTTGCATATTTTATTGCTATATGTTTATGCCATGATTATGTTGAGTGCCTTGCCATATCTTTGCTTCTTTCACCATGCTTATTTCACTTGTTATGCCATGTGTTTGCATTGTGCCTTCCTATGTTGTTGCCAAAATCATCTCATATGCATATTATATATCATTTTGCACTAGAAAAATCCCACCAAGCCATCTGGGGCATCCATTTCATGATTTGAGCAAGTTTGTGAACATGTTATATTTGCAGCATGTAGCATTTTTTTTCATTTTTGTGCATTTAATACCATTTATGCCATGAGGAAGTTTTGCATATGAACATGTTCTTCATTCTGCCATCTTACTGCTAGAATTTATTTCATGCCATGAAGTGCCTTGTAATGAGTGCAACAAGCTTGAAAACATGCTATCATAAATCTGTTTCTTCCATTCCATGTTTATTTTGCTAAGTCTGAAACTGTCAGCATAACTTGCCATTTTGCATTGGTTGTATCATCTTATCTATGAGTTTCTGGACAAAGTTCAGTGTGGGAGTTTTGTTAAGTGCATATTTTACTAGCATGCCATGCTCTTGGTTGCCTTAATATGTTCCTGTAGCATGTAGTTTGCTAGACCTAAACATTGCATCCTGAATCTTTTTCCTGCCATGTACTGTGTTTTCACCAAATCTGTTAAACTGTTATGAGTTGTCAGTTTGCCATGCTGTTTTGGTGATGATCCATTAAGTTTTAGAAATAGTTCAGTGATCATGTTTTGTAGTGGATGTTATGTATTTCAATGCCATGCCATTTGTTTCCATGTTTAAGTTCTGTTGCATATTTAAGTGATGCATCCAAGTGGGCATGTTGCTGTTTTGGACAGCTTTGCATTACATTTTGTTTTGTTCATCATTTGCAATCCGTGCATCCGATTACATTGATATTTATATCGTTTTCAACTAGAATCTTCCCATCTATCAAGTGGCATACTTGGTTTGCCAAGAGTTTGCACATATATATCATGTCAACACCTTTGTCCTTCCCGCCATCCTATCCCTCGTACTAGTACCATAGCTCCATCTGTTGCATTCTTCATATGCATTCATGTTCATCATGCATGTAGCATGTGTTCTTTTGCATGTCATGTTTATGCTTGTGTGTTTACCATGTTGTTCGCTTCTTTCCGGTTGTGCTCCTTCTCGATAGTTTCGGTTACGTTACGATGGTGAGGATCCGTTCGACTACGTTGGTCCGTCTACTTCATGGACTCATTCTTCTTCCTAGCGGGATTTCAGGCAAGATGACTATCACCTTGGATCTCACTACTATCTTTGCTATGCTAGTTGTCTCGATGCTATCGCTATGTCACGCTACCTACCACTTGTTTATCAAGCCTCCCAAATTGCCATGATAGCCTCTAACCTTTTCACCCCTCCTAGCAAACCGTTGTTTGGCTATGTTACCACTTTGCTCAGCCCCTCTTATAGCGTTGCTAGTTGCAGGTGCAGTTGCAGGTTGTTCCATGTTGGGACATGGATATCATGGATATCATGGGATATCACAATATCTCTTATTTAATTAATGCATCTATATACTTGGTAATGGGTGGAAGGCTCAACCTTTTGCCTGGTGTTTTGTTCCACTGTTGCCGCCCTAGTTCCATCATACCAGAGTTATCTTTCCTTGATTTTGCGTCCCTAACATGGAGAGGGTTTATGGGCCCCTCTTGACAGTTCGCTTTAAATCAAATTCTTCCAACAAGCCCCAAATTGGTTTTAACATTTGCCATAATAATATTGAACTAAATAATTAATTGGCATAGGGTGTCATGAACCCGAGGATTCTTTCTACATACAGGGAGGCCAGTGCCGATGGTGTTGGTCCAAAACTAGAGCACTGTGCGGGGCCGCCCCTTGGCAACTTGGGGTATATTGGCACATGTACGCCTAGCTCATCCGTCGTGGCCTGAGAAGAGATACGTGCGGCTACTATCAGGGTGTCGGCATGTCGGGTTTCTTGCTGGACTTGTTTTACCATTGTCGAAATGTCTTGTGCACCGGGATTCCGAGTCTGATCGGAGGGTCCCGCAATGGAGGATTGTCTCCGTGGATCGTGAGCTTGTCATGGGCTAAGTTGGGACACCATGCAGGGTTTAAACTTTCGAGAGCCGTGCCCGCGGTTATGTGGCAGATGTGAATTTGTTAATATCTAGTTGTAGAGGACTTGAAGTAGACTCAACTAAAATACACCAACCGTGTGCGTAACCATGACAGTCTCTTTTCGGGGAAGTTCGAGAGGAGAACACGGTTGGGTTATGTTTGAACGTAAGTAGTTTAGCTTCACTTATTGATCATTACTAGTTTGGACTGTTTGCGTAGTTTCTCATCTTACTCTTGTACTTGTAAGTTAGCCACCATACATTGCTTAGCCGCCGCTGCAACCTCACCACTTATCCTTTCCATACCCATTAAGCTTTGCTAGTCTTGATACCCATGGTAATGGGATTGCTGAGTGCTTGTGGCTCATAGATTTCTACAACAACAGTTGCAGGTACAGGTAATGTAATGATCATGACGCGAGAGCGATGTTTTGCTTGTTTTGGATTTCTTCTTCGTCGTCGATCTTGGGATAGGTTCCTATAGTCGGCAGCCTGGGCTAGCAGGGTGGATGTCGTTTGAGTTTTGTTTGTGTTTCATCCGTAGTCGGATGTTGTTCTATGTATGATGCATTGATGTATTCTTGTGTGTTTGTATGCCTTCTGTATGTATGCTCATCTATTATGTAATGGTTTGATGTAATGATATCCACCTTGCATAAGTGTGTCAATATGCGGTTCTATCCTTGGCGGGACCCGCGAATCTCTTTACGATAGTATCGCATATTGGGCGTGACAAGTTGGTATCAGATTCTATCGTATTCCTTGAGCTTTTGAGTCTCGTCATAATCGTCGTTCCTCTTTTCTACCCGAGTGCTCTCGGTCTTGTTCACCTTCCCTTTTGCGTTCTTATTCCTCCTTATCCTCTTTTACTTCCATCTCGTTCCTAAGATCTCGGGACGAGATCTCATGTTAGTGGAGGAGAGTTGTAACACCGCGAGACCGATGCTCTAGATGCCTTCCATTTATTTTAGTTGTTGCCGTGTTTTTTATTATGTTTGTTGCATTATCATAATTGTTTTGGGTATTTCATTCCTACATGTTTATGCCATGGTCATGTTGAGTGCCTTGTCATATCTTTGCTTCTTTCATCATGCTTATTTCACTTGCTATGCCATGTGTTTGCATTGTGCCATCCTATGTTGTTGCCAAAATCATATCATATGCATATTATATATCATTTTGCACTAGAAAAATCCCACCAAAGCCATCTGTGGCATCCATTTCATCATTTGAGCAAGTTTGTGAACATGTTATATTTGCAGCATGTAGCATTTTGTCATTTTTGTTCATTTGATACCATTTATGCCATGAGGAAGTTTTGCATATGAACATGCTCTTCATTATGCCATCTTACTACTAGAATTTATTTCATGCCATGAAGTGCATTGTAATGAGTGAAACAAGCTTGCAAACATGCTATCATAAATCTGTTTCTGCCATGCCATGTTTATTTTGCTAAGTCTGAAACTGTCAGCATAACTTGCCATTTTGCATTGTTTGTATCATCTTATCTATGAGTTTCTGGACAAAGTTCAGTGAGGGAGTTTTGTTAAGTGTATATTGTACTAGCATGACATGCTCTTGGTTGCCTTAATATGTTCCTGTAGCATGTAGTTGCTAGACCTAAACATTGCATCATGAATCTGTTTCCTGCCATGTTCTGTGTTTTCACCAAGTATGTTAAGCTCTTATGAGTTGTCAGTTTGCCATGCTGTTTTGGTGATGATCCATTACGTTTTAGAAATAGTTCAGTGATCATGTTTTGTAGTGCATGTTATGTATTTCATGTCATGCCATTTGTTCCCATGTTTGAGTTCTGTTGCATATTTAAGTGATGCATCCAAGTGGGCATGTTGCTGTTATTGACAGCTTTGCATTGCATTTTGTTTTGTTCATCATTTGCAAGCCGTGCATCCGATTCCCGGTGATCTTTATAACGTTTTCAACTAGAATCTTACCATCTATCTAGTGGCATACTTGGTTTGCCAAGAGTTTGACCATATCTATCATGTCAACACATTTGTAATTCCCGGCAACCTATCCCTCGTACCAGTAGCCTTAGCTCCGTTTATTGCATTCTTCTTATGCATTCATGTTCATCGTTCATGTAGCATGTGTTCTTTTTCCATGTCATGTTTATGCTTGTGTGTTTACCATGTTGTTTGCTTCTTTCTGGTTGTGCTCCTTCTCGATAGTTTTGGTTACGTTGTGATGGTGAGGATCCATTCGACTACGTTGGTCCGTCGAATTCATGGACTCATTCTTCTTCCTAGTGGGATTTCAGGCAAGATGACCATCACCTTGGATATCACTACTATGTTTTCTATGCTAGTTGTCTCGATGCTATCGCTATGTCGCATTACCTATATACCACTTGTTTATCGAGCCTCCCAAATTGCCACGATAGCCTCTAACCTTTTCACCCTTCCTAGCAAACCATTGTTTGGTTATGTTACCGCTTTGCTCAGCCCCTCTTAGAGCGTTGCTAGTTGCAGGTGCAGTTGAAGGTTGTTCCCTGTTGGGACATGGATATCACAATATCTCTTATTTAATTAATGCATCTATATACTTGGTAAAGGGTGGAAGGCTCGGCCTTTTGCCTAGTGTTTTGTTCTCTCCTGCCGCCCTAGTTTCCGTCATACCGGTGTTATGTTACTTGATTTTGCGTCTATAACACGATGAGGGTTTCTGGGCCCCTCTTGACAGTTCGCTTTGAATATAACTCTTCCAGCAAGGCCCAACATTGGTTTTAACATTTTCCATAATAATATTGAACTAAATAATTAATTGGCATAGGGCGTCATGAACCCGAGGATTCTTTCTACATACAGGGGGGCCAGTGCCGATTGTGTTGGTCCCAAACTAGAGCACTGTGCGGGGCCGCCCCTTGGCATCTTGGGGTATGTTGGCACCTATACGCGTAGCTCATCCGTCTAGGCCTGAGACGAGATACGCGCGGCTACTATCAGGGTGTCGGCACGTCGGGAGGTCTTGCTGGACTTGTTTTACCATTGTCGAAATGTCTTGTGCACCGGGATTCCGAGTCTGATCGGAGGGTCCCGTGATGGAGGGTTGTCTCTGTGGATCGTGAGCTTGTCATGGGCTAAGTTGGGACACCCCTGCAGGGTTTAAACTTTCGAGATCCGTGCCCGTGGTTATGTGGTAGATGAGAATTTGTTAATATCCGGTTGTAGAGGACTTGAAGTAAACTCAACTAAGATACACCAACCGCGTGCGTAGCCGTGATTGTCTCTTTTCGGGGAAGTTCGAGAGGAGAATACGGTTGGGTTATGTTTGAACATAAGTAGTTCGGGATCACTTATTGATCATTACTAGTTTGCGACCATTTGCGTAGTTTCCCATCTTACTCTTGTACTCGTAAGTTAGCCACCATACATTGCTTAGCCGCCGCTGCAACCTCACCACTTATCCTTTCCATACCATTAAGCTTTGCTAGTCTTGATAACCATGGTAATGGGATTGTTGAGTCCTTGTGGCTCACAGATTACTACAACAACAGTTGTAGGTACAGGTAATGTGATGATCATGATGCGAGAGTGATGTTTTGCTTGTTTTAGAGTTCTTCTTCTTCGTCGTCGATCTTGGGATAGGTTCCCAGTCGGCAGCCTTGGCTAGCAGGGTGGATGTCGTTTGAGTTTCTATTTGTGTTTCATCTGTAGTCAGATGTTGTTCTATGTATGATGCATTAATGTATTCTTGTGGCTTTGTATGCCTTTTGTATGTATCCCCATCTATTATGTAATGGTTTGATGTAATGATATCCACCTTGCAAAAGCGTGTCAATATGTGGTTCTATCCTTGGTGGGACCCTCGAGTCTCTTTAGGATAGTATTGCATATTGGGCGTGACACCCTATTTTTATAAATAAAACCCAAACGACATGACTGATACAATGTGATGAGAAAATCATATTGCAAAGCAGGTCAAAATAAAATCGACATCTGAGAGAGTGGCAAAGACGCCGGCAACTAAGTCGAGCAAGAACGCATGAAGAAGCCACACCCAATAAGTACCCCAAGACCACAGACTAGGAATGAAAACCACGGTTCACTAGAAACCACAGGACACCATTACATCACACACACCAAACTATCATTGGAGAGGGCCACCTACCCTCTCACTCAAAGCTGCGAAGTGTTGATCTTGCATGTAGACTACAAGGACCAAGAACGTTCACAACATTGTCATGGGTAAAAGGTAGGAGACCAACGTTAATGCCCCATGCCACGATGGAAGAAGCTTCACTCAAAGATCCATGACTAAAGATACTAACCTGTTGTGACCAGAAGGTACTTGAGCTCCACGACGATGCCCCCAAGAGGATAACGATGCACCATGCCACCATCGTCCAGGCCACAATGACGGAACAAGGGTTTCACCCAGAGCCCTAGCGTGAGGGAACCAAATTGACGCCCCCCCCTTCAAGAGGGAAACAACACCCGCAAGCATGCCCGCCGATAGTGATGTTGCACAGAGCTTTCGCTCATAATCTCGCCCATGCCACACCGAGGTACCAAGGTAGCTAATCCATCTTAATGGGAAGGACCTTCGCCACCGAAACAGGCCTCCAGATCAATACTAGGGAGTCACTACCAGGGAAGCATCTACAACATCAGGATCACCCGTCGCCGCCACCACTCGCCATCCACAAAATGCTCTCCTCTAGGTCCTTAAAGTTGAAGTGATGATATGGCATCGATGTTCGCACATCACCACTAGAAAATTACACCACAACACAATATTAATACATTGAACTAGATTTAACTTCACAAGGTTACTAGCAACAAGGTTTATCTCATGTCCTCAACAACGGAATGGACTACTCACAATACATCATATGGATCATGATCAATGGAGATGAATATACGATTAACAATCTGAACATATGAATATTTAACCAATAAAACTTCTAAGCATCAACTACAAGGAGTACTCAACACCAGAAACTATACTCAGTAAAGGATTCGAGGTAAAAGTTTATAGAACAAAAAGTTGTTGGAAATACGCCCTAGAGGCAATAATAAATTGGTTTTTATCATATTTCCTTGTTCAAGATAAATGTTTATTATTCATGCTTGAATTGAATTTACTGGAAACTTCAGTACATGTGTGAATACATAAACAACACCATGCCCCTAGTAGGCCTCTACTAGGCTAGCTCGTTGATCAAAGATGGTTAAGGTTTTTAACCATAGACATGAGTTATAATTTTATAATGGGATCACACCATTAGAAGATGATGTGATGGACAGACTCAACCATAAGCTTAGCATCAGATTGTTTAGTTATTTGCTACAACTTTCTTCATGTCAAGTATCAGTTCCTTAGACCATGAGATCATGCCACTCCTAGATACCGGAGGAATGCCTTGTGTGCTACCAAACATCACTACGTAACTGGGTGATCATAAAGGTGCTCTACAGGTATCTTCAAAGGTGTCTGTTGGGTTGCATAGATCGAGACTGAGTTTTGTCACTCTGTATGACGAAGATATATCTCTGAGCCCTCTTGATAATACAACATCATAAGAAGCTTCATGTGACTAATGAGTTTAGTCACGGGATATTTTATTGCGGAACGAGTAAAGAGACTTGCCGATAACGAGATTGAACTAGGTATGGGGATACTGATGATCTAATCTCGGGAAGTAACATATCGCCGGACAAAGGGAACTGCATACAGGATTAACTGAATCCTTGACATCGTGGTTCAACCGATGAAGATCTTCATTGAATGTGTGCTAATCAATATGGGCATCCAGGTCCCGCTATTGATTATTGACCGGAGAGCTGTCTCGGTCATGCCTACATATTCCCGAACCCATAAGGTCGCACGCTTAACATTCGATAGCGCTAGGGTAGCATCGAAATATTGACAGTGGAAAGTCCAAAGGTAGTTCGAAGTCCCGGATGGGATCAGGATATCACGAGGAGCTCCGGAATAGTCCGGAGTTAAAGATTTACATATGGAAAGTCTTGTATTGGCCACCGGAAAGGTTCTAGAGCGCCGACAAGTGTACCTGTCGGGGATATACCCCGTGGCGTAAACCGGCCGCAAGTATAACCCGGCCGGACTAGGCGTTTCATTGGTAAACCGCCAGAGGATTGGCGGTTTACTTGATTGGCGGTTTACATGTCTGGCGGTTTACGTGTCTGGCAGTTCACTGGTATGACGATTCACGAGCCTGAAGACTCATTGGTGACCCGGGCCGTGTTCCGGACGGATGACAAGGCCCAAGGCCCAACATGCCGGTTTATGTTAATGGTGGGCCGGTTTAAGAGGAAAGGCATGAGGAACATTATCTTACAAGGAGCTAAGACCTGGACTTGTATCCGGTTTGTATTAAGATAGATTAGTCCTAATCCTAATAGGACTCTACATGTAATCCGCCCCTCCAACATATATAAGGAGGGGCAGGGCTCCTCAAAAGGGGACAAGATTCACAAGTTCCACAGGTTGGACAAGTTAGGTTTAGACAATAGCTCTCGAGATAGAGCACTCTTGTAACCGTGATCATGATCATCAATATCAATGAAGCAGGATGTAGGCTTTTACCTCCACAGTGAGGGGGCCGAACCTGGGTAAAACATCGCGTCTCTCGTCCCGCTCAACCCCTCTCAAGCTACCACATAGATGCGTTGGCCTCGCGACAAAGTCCTGACACTAAGGACATCTGCCGTGACAGTTCCACGACAGTTGGTGCCCACCGTGGGGCCTGCGCACGGTGGTGTTGAGTTCTTGGAGGGCGCCATCTCAGGGATTGAGAAGCTCCGTCCGGCTCAACGAAAAAGTTCCGATCAGTTTGTCGGAGAGTTCCAGCCGGCTCGCCGAAAATGTTCCGTCAGGCTCACCGAAACGCTCCGCCGGTTCGTCTGAAATTTCCAACCGGATCATTGAAAAGTTCCGACCGTCTCGACGAAAGGTTCTGTCTGAATCATCAAAAAGTTCCGATTGCCTCGACGAAAAGTTCAGTCCGAATCGCCGAAGGGTTCCAGCCGCATCGTCGAAAGCTTCTGTCCGAGTCGTCAAAGAGTTCCGACTTCGGCTACAGTATAGTTCCGAATTATCAAATATTTTCGGATTAGCAAAAAGTTCCGGCCGGAATATCAAGAGGTTCTAGCTCAGAAGATTCCGGATTATCAAAATTTCTGGTTGGATTATCAAGAGGTTCCAGTTCAAAGTTTCTGGATTATCAAAAGTTTCGACCGGGTTATACAGAGGTTCCAGCTCAAAGGTTCCGGATTATCAAAAATTCTGGTTGGATTATCAAGAGGTTCCGGTTCAATAGTTCCAGATTATCAAAAGTTCCGGCCGGATTATCAAGAAACTCTGGTTCCAGAAATTCCGGTTCAAAAAATTCCAGCCAGGTTATGTGCAAACCTTAGGCATTACAAGACACAGAACCAATCAACTCTTTTGTCAAAACAAAAGCAGCACTATGCATTATCCGGCGCCAGCGTCGGGCAAAAAATATCAGGTGCTATCGTTTCTATGTATTTTATCAGTACATGTTAATTCATCCGACAACAATTACTTTGGCATGTAATATTTTTATGCAGGGCAACTATTAAAAGAAAAAGGGGTGGTGTTATACCACGGATGCACGTTCGGCTGTATCGCGCGGCTTCACGGACAGGGTGTCGCGGTCCGGTTTACATCAATGCACCGACTGACTCGCCCATCTGCACCAGCTTACAACACCACGGACGACTCGCCCGTCCGCCATGGCCACCGGTTCATGCGTCCACGCCGGCTTACAACGTGGAGGACAACTTGCTCGGCCGCACCGGATTACAACGCCGGGCCGACTCATCTGTCTGCTCCTACGGTTAACTCGGCCGTGATTAATTTTAGCATCACTGTGGTGATCATCAACTCGATGGTGGATAATTTCCAGCCTAGCACATCAGGTGATATCCATCTAAAATATATTTTATTAGCACATATTATTTTTGTCAAAGAACAGTTTACCTGTGCCTTGGTCTGCAATATTGTTTATGTAGGACAATTGTTCATTGCAAAAGCTATGGCTGTGTCATGGATGTATAAACTCGCGCAACCATTATGAATGCGCTAGTATCTTACCATGCCATCAAGCTCGGTGAATATATGTGCAAACCGCCATTCTGCAGACCGGTTTACATCAATATGACGTGGCTAAGTCGCCCGTCCATGCCGGTTTACAATGCCGCGGCCGACTCATCTGTCTGTGCCGCCTTTGAAAGCCACGGTCGTCTTTGCTGTCCGCCTCTCATGAACTAGTCTACATCAACATACCGGGCCGCACCTGTCTGCATGAGCTGTTTATTGGGTATGAGCAAGTCACAGCTTGGGTAGCCCGGTTTTCTTTCAAATTGGAGACAAATTATCATCAACCACCGTTTGCACTGGATTGTTCAATGGGCAGGCGCACAAGTCGCCGCCACTACAGTTTTGATTAACTTCAAATCGCCAGTTGGAAGGAACCATTGGCCGAGTTGCAGACACGGCTCATATGGGATCATTTACAACCCGCCGCAGTCACCTCAACCTTCTATGGATTCACATCGTGCTATCAACACCAATGATATACAAGTTATGCCGGTTTATATCACGGTCAAATATGGAGAATCTCAAGCCAACTCCTCGAGTCACCTTGAGACTTGGGGGCTACAATGATATGACTTAGCAAACGTTGCCAGTTTTCAGTGAAGTCAAGAACCCCAATACGTTGGAGGGAAAGATAACCCGGTCCCGGATTCACATCGTGCTGTTAGAAGATTTTCGGATTAGAAAGTATATGACAGTTACAAAATCCCGGCTCAATGAAGAAGTTTCGGGTAATCAGAAAAGGATTCCGGTTTACAATCCGGTACAAGGGAAATTTGTTCTCCGACAAAGCTCTGAAGCTCTTAAATCCGGTTTAAGAATTTCCGGTTCAAAAAGGAATTAACTTCTCGCAAGTTCGAGTTTAAAGGCCGTCAGAAAATTTCCGGCTAAAAATGAAGATTCCGGTTTAAAATTCGGTTCAAGGGAAAGATGTCTCCCACAAAGCTCTGAAGCTCTCAAATCCGGTTTAAGAATTTCTGGTTCAAAAAGGAATTAACTTCTCGCAAGTTCGAGTTTAAAGGCTGTCAGAAAATTTCCGGCTAAAAATGAAGATTCCGGTTTAAAATCCGGTTCAAGGGAAAGATGTCTCCCATAAAGCTTTGAAGCTCTCAATATCCGGTTCAAAGAAGAATTTATCTCCTGCAAAAAGTTAAAAATTGCCGAAGAGGACCTGCTGCCACGATGCGCGGTTCAAACATGGGTATCCCGCCTTACTGGCCTGACATATTATTGATCACATGGGGCGTCTACTTCATAAAGCGGGGTCTCTATTCTTTTACATCATGCGTGGTTACACGGAGTTGTTCTGTCTTAAAGCGGCCTCTGGTTTACCCCTTGAAAATTTTATAAACATCACTTGGGGGCTTGGTCATGTCCGAACCGATGCAATACCTTTTGATAGGCGAAAGCCACCAGATCACTTGGGGACATGGTCAAGTCTTAACCAGTCACGCCTCTTGATCGGCCTAAGGCCATAGAATCACTTGGGGGCTTGGTCGAACCCGAACCATTGCCACGCCTCTTGATCAGCATAATGCCACGGTTTCATTTTGGGACCTGGCTGACTTGAACCATAGCTACACCATTGGGGAGCTTGGTCGTGTCCGACCATGGTAACACCATCTGATCGGCTCAATAAGCCTCTTTTTGCAAATGGTTTTATCATTGCCTTTGCTTCAATATTTTCCTTGATAATTGTTTCTTTTATTTTGTTGCGTTTTTAAATTGACAATTCTTAAACCAGTTCGACTGTCAAATTACAAATTGACGGAACACGGTCAAATCTTAATCCGGGGGCTATCTGCCCGGTTTGATTTTCTGTTACCATCCTATTATGGAGTAAACCGGTGTTTATCAACCCGCCTCGGCTTTCAACTACAAGTTGTCAGTACACGATCAAGTTATAATCCGGAGACTATCAGCCTGGTCTGGTTTGACTACGAGTCGCCAGTATTATATGTGGTTAAACCGGCGTTTATCACAACCCGGCACGGTTTTATCATAAACCGGCACGATATGGAAGGAGTTATTAGTACTCAAGATTTGGGTTATCACCCTTACTACAAAAAGTTGGTAAAACCAACGATGTGATTCAATGTCACAGGTATGATATATTTCATATTTGATTATTCTTAAGTGCAGCCTTGGTTATAAACCCGGGTTATATGTTGGGAATTATGACCCGTCCGGCGGTAAACCGCCAGGACACTTTAAACTTGGTGTATGCAGAAACAGGTTTGTTAAACCGGCCTGGCTTTGGACTATAAGTCGCCAGTATATATATTTGGATTGCGCCATTGGAATCATGTGCTTATAAATCATTGGGTTATATTATTCAAATAGCCAAGTTTGGCTGAATTTTCATTATGATATTGAATGAATAAGGTTTTCACCGGATTATGTTATCTTGAATAGCCAACATGGCTGGATTTTTATGGTTATTAATAACCGGTATTATTGAGGTTTTCAAAGTTGCTTTAGCGCAATGGCTATCATATTATCAATAGATATGATTTATTCTACAATTGAAGGAATAGTCCCGAGTTGCTGCAGGCTTACAACCCGGCACTTGGGGGCTACATTATTCAAATCGAGATTACATGCAAGTGTCATGTCGCTGCAAGCATGCATCATGACACTTGGGTGCTAATGCAAAGTCATTTTTACTAGTCTTATTAAAGACCCGACTCATCATATTATAATGAGCCGGCCCTTGGGGGCTACCAATTTCTCATGTCAACAATTCAAGGTACACAAGTTTTCATCCATAATATTGAAGGATTCATTGCTCAGTTGGTAAAGCACAAAGACTCTTAACATTGTGGACATGGGTTCAAGCCCTACGATGGATGCTACATTATAAGATGTTATTTTCATTGAAGTATATATCAAGTCCCGGTTCAGTATTACCTTACTAAGCCGGCCCTTGGGGGCTACACATCACTGCTAAAATCTACATTATTATATTTACAAAGTTCCTGCTCATTATTGCATAATGACCCGGTCCTTGGGGGTTACACTAATTGAAGTTTTTATAAGCAAATTACAAGTCCCAGGTTGCTGCAAGCATGACAACCCGGCACTTGGGGGCTACATATATGGAGTATTCAGTTTATATGATTGAGATGAACTAATCGGATTTCTTCAAGGTTGAAACACTTATTGGAGGAAGTCTTAAGTTATCACTATGTTCTCCTCTTAAGACTTGGGGGCTACAGGTATTATGCATATAAAGGAGGAACATCTTCATTTTATCAGTTTTGAGCAAATCAGGAAGATCAATTACATGACCCGGTGTCGACAACAATTATGACCCGGCGCCATCAATATTAATAAACCGGCCATTTTGGTAATATTAAACCAGCAAGTTTTACATCTTCAAACCGGCTGAATATCAGATAAGTATTTTCAGACCCATATTTCTTAAACCGGCGCTTTGGGAGCTGAGTCAAAGGAGTTATTCTTCACAATATTTCTCGGTGACAAACCAACATCGGCAAATTGATTATGAAGCTGGTCTGTTGACCCGGATTTCCCAGAAGGAGGAAATAACAAGGACTTAAGGATGATCAGGTACCGGTTTACAAAAATTCTTAACCCGGAGTATAACCTGTCAAATTTGTTCTTGTGTTTATTTTGCAGCATAAGTTTACCATGAATAAATCCAAGCTAAACTTGGGGGTTAATGTCGGGGATATACCCCGCGGCGTAAACCGGCAGGAAGTATAACCCGGCCGGACTAGGCGTTTCGTTGGTAAACCGCCAGAGGATTGGCAGTTTACGTGATTGGCGGTTTACATGTCTGGCGGTTTACGTGTCTGGCGGTTCACTGGTATGAAGATTCACGAGCCTGAAGACTCATTGGTGACCCGGGGCGTGTTCCGGACGGATGACAAGGCCCAAGGCCCAGCATGCCGGTTTATGTTAATGGTGGGCCGGTTTAAGAGGAAAGGCATGAGGAACATTATCTTGCAAGGAGCTAAGACCTGGACTTGTATCCGGTTTGTATTAAGATAGATTAGTCCTAATCCTAATAGGACTCTACATGTAATCCGCCCCTCCAACATATATAAGGAGGGGCAGGGCTCCTCAAAAGGGGACAAGATTCACAACTTCCACATGTTGGACAAGTTAGGTTTAGACAATAGCTCTCGAGATAGAGCACTCTTGTAACCGTGATCATGATCATCAATATCAATGAAGCAGGATGTAGGCTTTTACCTCCACCATGAGGGGCCGAACCTGGGTAAAACATCGCGTCTCTCGTCCTTCTCAACCCCTCTCAAGCTACCACATAGATGCGTTGGCCTCGCGACTAAGTCCTGACACTAAGGACATTTGCCGTGACAGTTCCACGACAGTACCGGAGGCACCAAAGGGTTCTGGGGATCTGTTGAAATATGAGATGGGCCTAGAGCCCATATGACAATTTCAGATTTGATCTCTAAGGGCCCATGTAGGTGGCATGACAAGGTGGTGGGAAGTTTAGTCCCACCCCGGAAGTGGAAGGAGAGTTGGAGTGGTTTATAAGGGATTCTCTTCCTCATGCTATTGGAGCTTGAGAAGAGATGAGGCCCTCGCGCACTCCTCCTCCTGCGCTCGCCTCGCCATGCCACGACGCGCCGCGGGTTGCGGGATTGAGTTGAGCCGAGCTCACTCCTATGCGCTTCTTTTTGCCGGTCAGGAACGGAGAGTCTTTGACAGGTGGGGCCACGATCTGAGACGTCAGATCGTGGGCTACCGACATGGACGTGGGTTCAGTCCACGTCTCTCCACGCGCAGCCGCACATATATATGTGGGGCACTGCCAACCCTAGCCGCCACGAAACAGAACGCATCTCCGCCTCCACGCCCGCGTCGTTCCTCTGCTGCTGCTGCCGCCGGCAACTCCGTCCCGTTCACCGCGTACACGGTTGACGGGAGAGCAGGCCTCCGAAACCCCACCTCTCCGGATCCTGTACGGGAGAGGGGCGATTAGGTTTTTGGTTAGCGGCTACACTTCTGCTCGCTTCTGTTCATCTACGTCCACATCACCTTCGTCATCACCATGTCGACTGACGCCGACCGTGCTGCCACTGAGAAGGCCGAGGCCGACAAGAAGGCCGCCGAGGATGCCACGGCTACTACCGCCGCCGCATGGCCGATTGGAGGGTATACATCGTTTATCCCTCTCATGTTTCTTTCTGTTGTAGCAGTACTAGCAATATGTGTAGATGTTTCTACTATATGCGTAGTACATGCTCTGTTAGATCTTAACCAGTGTGTTATCAATACTGTCAATGTCATGCTCATGATTTATTCATGGATTAATTTAATCGAAAACTGCCTATTTTCTTATCAATCCAAAAACCTAATATGTTTAGGAGTTTTTCGAATTCTGGTTTTGCTGCTGCACTGAAACCGTCGCCGTTTACGGGGACGTACTTTAAGCGTTGGTAGACTAAAACCACCTTATGGCTCACTGCCATGAACGTGTTCTGGGTCGCCGGTGTGACTCCCACAGGAACGATCGCTCCTGATCAGGAGAAGGCGTTCAAGGAGGCCACTGTCGTGTTCCTCGGGGCAGTTCTGAGCGTGATTGGAGATAAGCTGGTTGACGCATATTTGCATGTGCGGTCTGCCAAGGACTTGTGGGAGGCGCTAGAATCTAAGTTCAGGGCTGCCGATGCAGGGAGCGAGATGTATATTATAGAGCAGTTCCATGATTACAAGATGGTTGAAAACCGTCCTGTATTGGAGCAGGCTCTTGAGATAATATGCATTGTTAAGGAGCTTGAGCTTCTTAAGTGCGATTTACCGGGCAAGTTTGTCGCGGGCTGCATAATCGCTAAGCTTCCCAATTCCTGGAGGAACTTTGCCACCACTCTGAAACATCAGAGGCGTGAATTCTCTGTGGAGGATGTCATTGGCCATCTGAGTGTTGAGCAGAATTCAAGGGCAAAGGACTCGCACGGAAAAAGGGTCGAAGGAACTTCTGTGGCCAACATGGTGCATCAGAAGAACTCCAATTTCCACAAGCCCAAGGGAAAGAACGGTGTCCAACAGAGTGCCGACTTTAAGAAGAAGGGTAAGAAGACCTTCAAGAAGAACAAGAAGGATGAGGGCTGCTTTACTTGTGGTTCGCTTGAACATTGGGCCAACAAGTGCCCAAACAAGTATAAGAAGCAAGGCTAGGACTCCAAGTCTGTCAATATGATTGTGAGCAACAATGAGGGTGGTGCATCTGGGTACGGTAATTTATTTGCTGTATTTTCAGTTTGGCCATCCACCGATTGGTGGGTCGACACAGGTGCAGGTGTTCATGTGTGTGCTGACATTTCATTGTTTTCTTCTTACCAGGCCACAGCTCACGGGTCCGTACTGATGGGGAATGGCGCGAGTGCTTCTGTTCTTGCTGTTGCCACGGTCGATATGAAGTTTACTTCGGGAAGGATCGTGCAGCTCAAGAACGTGCAGCATGTCCCCGCCATCAAGAAGAACCTCGTTAGTGGCTCCCTTCTATGTAGAGAAGGGTTTAAGTTGGTATTCGAGTCTAATAAATTAGTTGTTACAAAATATGGACTATTTGTTGGAAAGGGTTATGAATGCGGAGGCATGTTCCACCTTTCTCTTGCAGATCTATGTAATAAAGTCGTGAACAATATTCATTTGAGTGTTAATGAATCTGAAGTATGGCATTCACGTCTTTGTCACATTAGTTTTGGTGTTATGACGCGGCTAGAAAAATCGAATTTAATCCCGAGTTTCACTTTAGCCAAAGGTTCTAAGTGCCATTCGTGTGTGCAATCTAAGCAACCTTGCAAGCCTCACAAGGCAGCAGAGGAGAGACACTTGGTGCCACTGGAACTCATGCATTCTGATATTTGTGAGATGAATGTGTGTTGACTAAAGGTAGAAAGAAATATTTCATGACTTTGATAGATGATTCAACTAGATATTGCTATGTGTATCTGTTAAATACTAAAGATGAGGCTCTACACTACTTCAAAATCTATAAGGCAGAAGTTGAGAATCAACTTGAAAAGAAAATTAAACGAGTCCGGTCAGATAGTGGTGGAGAGTACTTCTCGAAAGAGTTTGATGCCTTTTGTGCGGAACACGACATTATTCACGAGAGGATGCCTCCTTACTCACCCCAGTCAAACGGGGTTGCCGAGCGGAAAAACCGTACTCTAACTGATTTGGTTAACGCCATGTTAGATACGTCGGGTTTATCCAAGACATGGTGGGGGGAGGCTATAATGACATCCTGTCATGTCCTGAATAAAGTTCCGACAAAGCATAACGAGATCACTCCTTACAAGAAGTGGACCAAGAGAAGGACAACACTCTCATACTTACGTACCTGGGGCTGCTTGGCGAAAGTTAATGTGCCGATCCCCAAAAAGTGTAAGCTTGGACCAAAGACTGTGGACTGTGTTAATTTGGGCTACGCTATGAATAGTGTTGGCTATAGATTTCTAGTAGTGAAATCTGAGGTACCTGACATGAAAGTCGGTATAATTATGGAGTCTAAAGATGCTGCATTCTTTGAGGACATTTTTCCCATGAGAGATGTACAAAGCACTTCTAGACAGGAATCTGAGGAGACTCCTGAACCTGCCATTCTGATGGAATATTATAATCAAACACATGATGAAAATCCTGAGGAGGATAATGAGGAATCCCTTGGTTGGGGGAAGAGACAAAGGACTGTAAAGACCTTTGGTGATGATTTCTTCATATACCTCGTGGAGGATAATCCCACTTCTATTTTAGAAGCGTATGCATCTCCAGAAGCTGACTACTGGAAGGATGCGGTCCGTAGCGAGATGGATTCCATCATGGCTAACGGGACTTGGGAGCTTTACTGAATGTCCTTATGGTTGCAAACAATTGGGATGCAAGTGGGTGTTCAAGAAGAAGCTTAGGCCCGATGGTACGATCGAGAAGTACAAGGCTAGGCTTGTGGCCAAGGGCTACGCCCAGAAAGAAGAAGAAGATTTCTTCGACACTTATTCACCTGTGGCCAGACTGACCACCATTTGAGTATTACTCTCGTTGGCGGCCTCGCATGGTCTTCTCATTCATCAGATGGATGTTAAGACGGCTTTCCTGAACGGAGAGCTAAAGGAGGAAATCTATATGCAACAGCCTGATGGCTTTGTGATGGATGGTCAGGAAGGAAAGGTGTGTAAGTTGGTGAAATCTTTGTATGGCCTGAGATAAGCGCCTAAGCAATGGCATGACAAGTTTAATGAAACGTTGACATCTGTTGGCTTTGTTGTTAATGAGGCTGACAAATGTGTATACTATCGCTATGGTGGGGGCGAAGGAGTTATACTGTGTTTGTATGTTGATGACATACTGATATTTGGGACTAATCTCAAGTTGATCGAGGAGGTTAAGTCTTTCCTATCTCAGAACTTTGAGATGAAGGACCTTGGAGTGGCTGATGTTATCTTGAACATCAAGCTATTGAGAGATGATGAGGGTGGGATTACACTTTTGCAATCCCATTATGTTGAGAAGGTGTTGAGTCGTTTTGGATATTCAGACTGCAAACCATCTCAAACACCATATGATTCTAGTGTGCTGATTCGAAAGTCTAAAGGCACAGCTATAGATCAACTGAGATACTCTCAGATTGTTGGTTCACTACAGTACCTAGCGAGCACAACGAGGCCTGACATCGCATTTTCTATTAGCAAACTGAGCCGATTTGTTTCCAAACCGGGTGATGTACATTGGCGTGCTCTTGAGAGAGTTATGCGCTATCTGAAAGGTACTATGAACTATGGACTTCACTATACCGGATACCCATCGGTACTTGAAGGGTATAGTGATGCGAATTGGATCTCTGATGCTGATGAGATGAAGGCCACAACTTGGTATATATTTACTCTTGGAGGTGGTGTTGTTTCCTGGAAGTCTTGCAAGCAAACGATCTTAACAAGATCAACAATGGAAGCAGAATTAACAGCATTAGACACATCGGGTGGCGAAGCAGAATGGCTTCGAGATCTGTTGATGGACTTGCCAGTGGTTGAGAAGCCAGTTCCGGCCATCCTTATGAACTGTGACAATCAAATAGTTATTGTCAAGGTGAAGAGTTCAAAGGACAACATGAAGTCCAACAAACACATAAGAATGAGATTGAAAGCTGTCAGAAAATTGAGGAACTCTGAAGTGATAGCGTTGGATTATATTCAAACGGCTAAGGATCTGGCAGATCCCTTTACTAAAGGGCTATCACGTGTTGTGATAGATAATGCATCAAGGGAGATGGGTATGAGACCCACGTGAGTTGCCATGGTAGTAACCCAACCTATGTGATCGGAGATCCCGTGAAGTAGGACCTGGGAAAACAAGCCAGTGGTGAACTGAGGAGAGTAACTTTACTAACCCACTCCGTCGGAGATGCAATACTCTCGGAAACTGTATGGAAGGATGACTATTGTCTTAATGTGTTCCAAGGCTTATATGCATAAGCAAAATGCTATCCTACAGAGAGATCTTTGGAGGAACACACCTATATGAGCCCGACTGCTGGTCACAGTCTATGAGATTGGGGTGATCTCTAGCAAGCTCATGAACAGGCCAGGAGTGTGACTAATATGCTCCACCCGAGGGGTCGGCCTTCGGCAGCCTCGTATCAGTGAGACTTGTGGTGAAACTTCTTGACGCCAAACTAACAATTCAAGGCATAGTCCATTGTTCAGTTGTGAAGGAGTGTAACTACTTGGTCTAGGTGGAGCTCAACCTTAATCGGTCTCCACTGAGATGCTGGTATATCAAAACAGCGTTTGGAACAAAGGACAAACTGGGTCCCTGAGATCTGGTGGGGGATTGTTGAAATATGAGATGGGCCTAGAGCCCATATGACAATTTCAGATTTGATCTCTAAGGGCCCATGTAGGTGGCATGACAAGGTGGTGGGAAGTTTAGTCCCACCCCGAAAGTGGAAGGCGAGTTGGAGTGGTTTATAAGGGATTCTCTTCCTCATGCTATTGGAGCTTGAGAAGAGATGAGGCCCTCGCGCACTCCTCCTCCTTCGCTCGCCTCGCCACGCCACGCCTCGCCTCGTCATGACGCGCCGCGGGTTGCGGGATTGAGCCGAGCCGAGCTCACTCCTATGCGCTTCTTTTTGCCGGTCAGGAACGGAGAGTCTTTGACAGGTGGGGCCACGATCTGAGACGTCGGATCGTGGGCTATCGACTTGGACGTGGGTTCAGCCCACGTCTCTCCACGCGCAGCCGCACATATATATGTGGGGCACTGCCAACCCTAGCCGCCACGAAACAGAACGCATCTCCGCCTCCACGCCCGCGTCGTTCCTCTGTTGCTGCTGCCGCCGGCGACTCCGTCCCGTTCACCGCGTACACGGTTGACGGGAGAGAAGGCCTCTGAAACCCCGCCTCTCCGGATCCTGTACGGGAGAGGGGCGATTAGGTTTTTGGGTAGCGACTACGCGACTGCTCGCTTCTGTTCATCTACGTCCACATCACCTTCGTCATCACCATGTCGACTGACGCCGACCGTGCCGCCGCTGAGAAGGCCGAGGCCGACAAGAAGGACGCCGAGGATGCCGCGGCTACTGCCGCCGCCACCGCCGCCGCATGGCCGATTGGAGGGTATACATCGTTTATCCCTCTCATGTTTCTTTCTGTTGCAGCAGTACTAGCGATATGCATAGATGTTTCTACTATATGCTTAGTCCATGCTCTGTTAGATCGTAACCAGTGTGTTATCAATACTGTCAATGTCATGCTCATGATTTATTCATGGATTAATTTAATCGGAAAACTGCCTATTTTCTTATTAGGATCCACCAGCCACGGGGACCCACGTGGGCTGTAGGGTGGCACCCTGGCCTATTTGGGTCAGGCGCACCAGCCCCCCTAGTCTCTAAAAATGTGTTCTTATTAATCAATGAGGTTGCATTTCATCCCGTGCATATGGTTTAAATTTTGCCAAATTTAGTGGCTCTAAATTAATTAGTTTCTTCTTTATCATCATCAAAAGAAGGTATTCTAGAAGGACACACATGCATAACTTAACGACAAGTGCACACCGATACGGATTCTCCCGAGATTGCCAACACAAAGTACAGTTCTATCTTTTTTCCTATGATTGATCAGAATAATGTACTGCCAAATAATTATTTAAAACTACACAAAATGAGATTAAGTTTAAGTCAGCTGTACAAGTACTTGAGAAAAATAGATGATTTAATTTTATTCTGGGCCACAAAATGGTTACATCTCGCTTCTTAAAGATATTTACTTAATTAATAAGTGGGATTGCACAATCTCAAAATGCGCATGTGTTACATTTACATGAATTTATTGTTGCATTTTAAAGTTGGAAAATGCAGTCGGATCTTTGGGGTACTATAAGTGATCAAGGGGTGGTAACTCATATTACAGGGGGAAACTTTGCACAGAGTTCCATTACGATTAATGGGTGGCTTCGAGATTTCTTGTGGGCACAGGCATCGCAAGTCATTCAGTCTTATGGTTCTTCATTATCTGCATAATAACTTAACATAGTATATATTAAGTGTTAGAATTAATGGGCTAGGCCCATAGCAATTTCTGAAATCTCAAAGCCCATGTGTAAAATGGCAAGTGGTGGTGCTAAGTTTAGTCCCACCTTGGAAGTTGAAGAAGAGTTGGACCTCTTTATATAGTGTGTTTTCTCTACCACTCTAAGTGATGTGTGAGAAGAGAAAGGGAAAACCACGCGCGCGCGCTCGCTCGCCTCGCCTCGCCTGGCCAGGCCTGGCCTGGCCGGGCCGGGGCGAGGCGAGGCGGCGCGTACATGCGACATGCGCGTGAATGGTCCGCCGAAATCCGGTCCGTCTCCTTGCAGGAGCGCAGCTTCTTTTTGCCGTTTTATTTTTTTTATGTCTTGGCAGACAAGTTTTTTTGATTTCTTGTCCGGTAAGTATACGAATTAGAAACCGAGTCGGTTTGGGATTGTGGTCGCGACACAATACCGCCTCTGGTCCTAATATATATACAGCTACCGGCTGCGGCCAGAAATACACCGAAAGACACCTAGGGTTTTGCCTCATCTCACAACTTGCGCCGCCATCGTAGTCTACTCCATCCCAAACGCCAGCGTGCATCGGCGCGTGGGAGAGCAGGTCTCCGGAACCGTTCGTCTTTGCGATCCTGCACCGGGAGAGGATGAATTAGGTTTTTGGGAAGCGCTGTGCGCGACTGCTCAAATTTGTCATCACGGGTCGTCTTCCGTCCAAGTCGGGCGGTGCTACTCATCGTCGTATTCATCGCCGTCAGCAGCAGATCGTCGCCAACATCGTCATCAACACTGTCGCACCCTTAATAGCTAACGATCAGTACGTCCAACATCCTCTGTTCATGTCTTTTTCTACAGCTACTGTTACGTGTTTGCTGCTGTTATGCATGTCTTGATGTTCTTCTAGTTTGCTAGATTTTTGCATGCTAGTATCTCTTCTAGTCATGAATTATTTACTGGAATTAATCATGAACTTGCCTAATTTTCCAACAATCCAAAAACCTAATCATAGGCAATTTCCTGAGTTAACTATGGCTGGATTCGTTGATGCACTGAGGCCGGATAAGTTTACCGGTGTGCACTTTAAGAGGTGGCAGGTGAAGACCACGCTCTGGCTTACTGCTCTGAAAGTTTTCCACGCTAGTGTTGGTGCTCTAGAGGGAATGACCGACGAAGATCGGAGAAAATTCCAGGAAGCCAATACTATGTTTGTGGGATGCATTCTGAGTGTTCTTGCTGACCGTCTGTGTGATGTGTACATGCACATAAACGACGGAAAAATTCTGTGGGATACACTGAATGCAAAATTCGGTGCAACAGATGCAGGCAGTGAACTGTACATCATGGAGAGTTTTCATGACTACAAGATGGTGAATAACCGTTCTGTGGTTGAACAAGCTCATGAGATACAGTGCATTGTGAAGGAACTTGAACTCCTTAAATGTGTTCTACCCGACAAATTCGTGGCTGGGTGCATGATTGCAAAGTTGCCTCCTTCATGGAGGAATTTCGCCACAACTCTGAAGCATAAGAGACAGGAGATATCAGTTGAAAATCTGATTGCATCTCTTGATATTGAAGAAAAAGCACGGGCTAAAGATACCACTGAAAAAGGAGGTGAGGTTCAGCCTACTGCTAACATGGTGCAGAGGTACCCACAGAACAAGAACAAAGGGAAGAACAAACCTGTTTTCAACAAGCCTACCAAGACTACTACCTTCAAGAAGAAGAAGTTCAACAAGGCTGAGCTAGAATGCTACGCCTGTGGGAAGCCTGGACACTTTTCCAAGGAATGCCCTGAACGTGCAGACCGCAGAGGGAAAACAAGCTCCAAGACTGTCAACATGGTGACCGCTAGCAATACTGATGGGTATGGTAATTTACCTATTGTGCTTTCAGTATTTCAATCATCTTCGTGGTGGATTGATTCGGGTGCTAACGTTCATGTGTGTGCTGACATCTCCCTGTTTACTTCTTATCAGGTCGCAAGGGATTCTTCCGTCCTAATGGGGAATGGGTCACATGCTTCTGTTCGTGGCATTGGCACGGTGGATCTGAAGTTTACTTCGGGAAAGATCGTGCAACTAAGGAACGTGCAGCATGTCCCTACTATGAATAAGAATCTAGTTAGCGGCTCCCTTCTATGTCGAGATGGATTTAAGGTAGTTTTAGAGTCCAATAAAGTAATCGTGTCAAGATTTGGACAATTTATAGGAAAAGGCTATGAGTGCGGAGGCTTGTTCCGCTTTTCTCTTTCAGATTTTTGCAATAAGTCAATAAACCAAATTTGTACTAGTGTTAATGATGATGCAAGTATTTGGCACTCTCGTTTATGTCATATTAATTTTGGTTTAATGTCTCGGCTATCCAGCATGAGTTTAATTCCGAACTTCACAGTTGCCAAAGGTTCTAAGTGCCATAGTTGTGTGCAATCTAAGCAACCTCGAAAGCCTCATAAGGCTGCCGAGGAGAGAAACTTGGCACCTCTAGAACTCATACATTCTGATCTTTGTGAGATGAATGGTGTGTTGACAAAAGGTGGAAAGAGATATTTCATGACTTTGATTGATGATGCGACTAGATTTTGCTATGTTTATTTGTTGCAAACTAAAGCTGAAGCATTAGACTACTTTAAAATCTATAAAGCTGAAGTTGAAAATCAACTAGAGAGAAAGATCAAGCGTCTTAGGTCCGATCGTGGTGGAGAGTATTTTCCAAAAGTTTTTGATGAATTTTGTGAGGAACATGGAATTATTCATGAGAGGACGCCTCCCTATTCACCTCAATCAAATGGAGTGGCCGAGAGGAAAAACCGCACATTGACTGACTTGGTGAATGCCATGTTAGACACTGCTGGTTTATCTAAGGCATGGTGGGGGGAGGCTCTATTGACTTCATGTCATGTCCTGAATAGAGTTCCCAACAATAATAAAGAGAAAACCCCTTATGAGGAGTGGGTTGGGAGAAAACCATCACTTTCTTATTTGCGCACTTGGGGATGTTTGGCAAAGGTCAATATTCCTATTCCTAAGAAACGCAAACTTGGACCAAAGACAGTGGATTGTGTCTTTCTAGGGTATGCTCAACGGAGCATTGCTTATAGGCTTTTAGTGGTAAAATCTGAAGTACCTGATATGCATGTTGATACTATAATGGAATCTCGTGATGCAACATTTTTTGAGAACATATTTCCTATGAAAGATATGCATAGCATTGCTAGATTTTCTTCTGAGATAATTCCTGAATCTAGTACAACTGATGAATATTTCGAACAATCACATGAGGAAGTCCTTGAGAAGGATAACAATGAAGTTCCTAGAAGGAACAAGAGACAAAGGATTGCAAAATCCTTTGGTGATGATTTCATTGTATACCTTGTGGATGACACACCCAAGACGATTGCAGAAGCATATGCATCTCCGGATGTAGATGATTGGAAAGAAGCTGTTCATAATGAGATGGACTCAATTCTTTCTAATGGAACTTGGGAACTAACTAATAGACCATATGGTTGTAAACCTGTGGGCTGTAAGTGGGTGTTCAAAAAGAAGCTAAAGCCTGATGGTACTATTGATAAATACAAGGCGCGGCTAGTGGCCAAGGGCTACACTCAGAAAGAAGGCGAAGATTACTTTGACACCTATTCACCCGTTGCTAGAATGACCACCATTCGAGTGTTACTTTCCTTGGCTGCCTCTTATGGTCTTATCATTCATCAAATGGATGTAAAGACAGCTTTTCTCAATGGAGAGTTGGAAGAGGAGATCTATATGGATCAGCCTGACGGGTTTGTGGTAAAGGGTGAAGAGAGAAAGGTGTGCAAGTTGTTAAAATCTTTGTATGGTCTGAAACAGGCACCTAAGCAATGGCATGAGAAGTTTGAAAGAACTTTGACTTCTGCAGGATTTGTCATTAACGAGGCTGATAGGTGTGTTTACTATCGCCATGGTGGGGGCAATAGTGTCATATTATGTTTGTATGTGGACGACATACTGATCTTTGGTACAAACATTAATGCAATTAATGAGGTCAAGTCTTTTCTATCAAAAAGTTTTGACATGAAAGATCTGGGAGAAGCCGATGTAATTCTAAACATCAAACTTATTAAGGATGAGAGTGGGATTACATTAACGCAATCTCACTATGTTGAGAAGGTCTTGAACCGATTCGGTTTTATGGATAGCAAGCCTTCTCCAACACCTTATGATCCCAGCGTGACACTCAGAAAGAACAAGAAAGAAACGAGAGATCAATTAAGATACTCTCAAATTGTCGGTTCACTCATGTACTTAGCTAGCGCTACAAGACCAGATATCTCTTTTGCTGTGAGCAAACTGAGTAGGTTCATGTCCAACCCGGGTGATGATCGTTGGCATGCACTAGAAAGGGTCTTGCGCTATCTGAGAGGTACTATGAGTTACGGAATTACTTATTCAGGGCATCCTGCTGTGCTAGAAGGATATAGTGATTCAAATTGGATCTCCGATGTTGATGTACTTTACGCAACAAGTGGGTATGTATTTACTCATGGTGGTGGCGCAGTGTCATGGAGGTCTTGCAAGCAAACCATATTGACAAGGTCAACTATGGAAGCAGAATTAACTGCTTTGGACACAGCTACTGTTGAGGCAGAATGGCTGCGTGAGCTCTTGATGGACTTGCCGGTTGTTGAAAAACCTGTACCGGCTGTTCTTATGAATTGTGATAACCAAACGGTTATCGCTAAAGTGAACAATTCTAAAGATAATGCAAAGTCATCAAGACACGTGAAAAGACGTTTGAAGTCTGTCAGGAAGTTGAGAAACTCCGGAGTAATAACTGTTACGTATATACAAACAGACAAAAACCTGGCAGATCCCTTTACAAAGGGACTATCACGAAATGTGATAGATATTGCATCGAGGGAGATGGGTATGAGACCCATAGATGTTACACCATAGTAGTAACCCAACCTTTGTGATCGGAGATCCCGTGAATTAGGATCTGGGAAGAACAAGCTATTGGTTAACTGAGGAGAGTAATAACTTATGATCGTCTCCAAGTGAAGATGCAAAACTCTCAGAGCTGTAAGGCTTAGATCTGTAAGGCAGGTCGGCAACATGCCTTAATGTGGTTCTATTGGCTATAATTAGCAAAGATGTTGTCCTACAGAGCAGTCTTGAAAGAACACACCTATATGAGTTCTGACTGTAAACGTCGCAGTCTATGAGATTTGGGTGATCTCTAGTAAACTCACGAAGAGACCAGGGAGTATGACGTATAAGCTCCAAACCGCGGGGTAGCCTACTGGCGGTCAGGTACTGGTTAAGACTTTGAGTGAAACCTGTTCACACAAAACTAGCAATTCAAGGCATAGTCCATTGTCAAGTTGTGAATGGATGTAGCTTAAAGTTCTAGGCAGAAGTTCAACTTAACAGTCTCTGTTGAAACACTGGTATATTAAACAAGTGGTGAGAGAAGGCAAATCTCTAAATGGGTATTTGAGATCTGGTGGGGGATTGTTAGAATTAATGGGCTAGGCCCATAGCAATTTCTGAAATCTCAAAGCCCATGTGTAAAATGGCAAGTGGTGGTGCTAAGTTTAGTCCCACCTTGGAAGTTGAAGAAGAGTTGGACCTCTTTATATAGTGGGTTTTCTCTACCACTCTAAGTGATGTGTGAGAAGAGAAAGGGAAAACCATAGGCGCGCGCTCGCTCGCCTCGCCTCGCCTGGCCTGGCCTGGCCGGGCCGGGCCAGGCCGGGCCGTGGCGAGGCGAGGCGAGGCGGCGCGTACATGCGACATGCACGTGAATGGTCCGCCGAAATCCGGTCCGTCTCCTTGCAGGAGCGCAGCTTCCTTTTGCCGTTTTATTTTTTTTATGTCTTGGCAGACAAGTTTTTTTGATTTCTTGTCCGGTAAGTATACGAATTAGAAACCGAGTCGGTTTGGGATTGTGGTCGCGACACAATACCGCCTCTGGTCCTAATATATATACAGCTACCGGCTGCGGCCAGAAATACACCGAAAGACACCTAGGGTTTTGCCTCATCTCACAACTTGCGCCGCCATCGTAGTCTACTCCATCCCAAACGCCGGCGTGCATCGGCGCGTGGGAGAGCAGGTCTCCGGAACCATTCGTCTTTGCGATCCTGCACCGGGAGAGGATGAATTAGGTTTTTGGGAAGCGCTGTGCGCGACTGCTCAAATTTGTCATCACGGGTCGTCTTCCGTCCAAGTCGGGCGGTGCTACTCATCGTCGTATTCATCGCCGTCAGCAGCAGATCGTCGCCAACATCGTCATCAACACTGTCGCACCCTTAATAGCTAACGATCAGTACGTCCAACATCCTCTGTTCATGTCTTTTTCTACAGCTACTGTTACGTGTTTGCTGCTGTTATGCATGTCTTGCTGTTCTTCTAGTTTGCTAGATTTTTGCATGCTAGTATCTCTTCTAGTCATGAACTATTTACTGGAATTAATCATGAACTTGCCTAATTTTCCAACAATCCAAAAACCTAATCATAGGCAATTTCCTGAGTTAACTATGGCTGGATTCACTGATGCACTGAGGCCGGATAAGTTTACCGGTGTGCACTTTAAGAGGTGGCAGGTGAAGACCACGCTCTGGCTTACTGCTCTGAAAGTTTTCCACGCTAGTGTTGGTGCTCCAGAGGGAATGACCGACGAAGATCGGAGAAAATTCCAGGAAGCCAATACTATGTTTGTGGGATGCATTCTGAGTGTTCTTGCTGACCGTCTGTGTGATGTGTACATGCACATAAACGACGGAAAAATTCTGTGGGATACACTGAATGCAAAATTCGGTGCAACAGATGCAGGCAGTGAACTGTACATCATGGAGAGTTTTCATGACTACAAGATGGTGAATAACCGTTCTGTGGTTGAACAAGCTCATGAGATACAGTGCATTGTGAAGGAACTTGAACTCCTTAAATGTGTTCTACCTGACAAATTCGTGGCTGGGTGCATGATTGCAAAGTTGCCTCCTTCATGGAGGAATTTCGCCACAACTCTGAAGCATAAGAGACAGGAGATATCAGTTGAAAATCTGATTGCATCTCTTGATGTTGAAGAAAAAGCTCGGGCTAAATATACCACTGAAAAAGGAGGTGAGGTTCAGCCTACTGCTAACATGGTGCAGAGGTACCCACAGAACAAGAACAAAGGGAAGAACAAACCTGTTTTCAACAAGCCTACCAAGACTACTACCTTCAAGAAGAAGAAGTTCAACAAGGTTGAGCTAGAATGCTACGCCTGTGGGAAGCCTGGACACTTTTCCAAGGAATGCCCTGAACGTGCAGACCGCAGAGGGAAAACAAGCTCCAAGACTGTCAACATGGTGATCGCTAGCAATACTGATGGGTATGGTAATTTACCTATTGTGCTTTCAGTATTTCAATCATCTTCGTGGTGGATTGATTCGGGTGCTAACGTTCATGTGTGTGCTGACATCTCCCTGTTTACTTCTTATCAGGTCGCAAGGGATTCTTCCGTCCTAATGGGGAATGGGTCACATGCTTCTGTTCGTGGCATTGGCACGGTGGATCTGAAGTTTACTTCGGGAAAGATCGTGCAACTAAGGAACGTGCAGCATGTCCCTACTATGAACAAGAATCTAGTTAGCGGCTCCCTTCTATGTCGAGATGGATTTAAGGTAGTTTTAGAGTCCAATAAAGTAATCGTGTCAAGATTTGGACAATTTATAGGAAAAGGCTATGAGTGCGGAGGCTTGTTCCGCTTTTCTCTTTCAGATTTTTGCAATAAGTCAATAAACCAAATTTGTACTAGTGTTAATGATGATGCAAGTATTTGGCACTCTCGTTTATGTCATATTAATTTTGGTTTAATGTCTCGGCTATCCAGCATGAGTTTAATTCCGAACTTCACAGTTGCCAAAGGTTCTAAGTGCCATAGTTGTGTGCAATCTAAGAAACCTCGAAAGCCTCATAAGGCTGCCGAGGAGAGAAACTTGGCACCTCTAGAACTCATACATTCTGATCTTTGTGAGATGAATGGTGTGTTGACAAAAGGTGGAAAGAGATATTTCATGACTTTGATTGATGATGCGACTAGATTTTGCTATGTTTATTTGTTGCAAACTAAAGATGAAGCATTAGACTACTTTAAAATCTATAAAGCTGAAGTTGAAAATCAACTAGAGAGAAAGATCAAGCGTCTTAGGTCCGATCGTGGTGGAGAGTATTTTCCAAAAGTTTTTGATGAATTTTGTGAGGAACATGGAATTATTCATGAGAGGACGCCTCCCTATTCACCTCAATCAAATGGAGTGGCCGAGAGGAAAAACCGCACATTGACTGACTTGGTGAATGCCATGTTAGACACTGCTGGTTTATCTAAGGCATGGTGGGGGGAGGCTCTATTGACTTCATGTCATGTCCTGAATAGAGTTCCCAACAATAATAAAGAGAAAACCCCTTATGAGGAGTGGGTTGGGAGAAAACCATCACTTTCTTATTTGCGCACTTGGGGATGTTTGGCAAAGGTCAATATTCCTATTCCTAAGAAACGCAAACTTGGACCAAAGACAGTGGATTGTGTCTTTCTAGGGTATGCTCAACGGAGCATTGCTTATAGGTTTTTAGTGGTAAAATCTGAAGTACCTGATATGCATGTTGATACTATAATGGAATCTCGTGATGCAACATTTTTTGAGAACATATTTCCTATGAAAGATATGCATAGCATTGCTAGATTTTCTTCTGAGATAATTCCTGAATCTAGTACAACTGATGAATATTTCGAACAATCACATGAGGAAGTCCTTGAGAAGGATAACAATGAAGTTCCTAGAAGGAACAAGAGACAAAGGATTGCAAAATCCTTTGGTGATGATTTCATTGTATACCTTGTGGACGACACACCCAAGACGATTGCAGAAGCATATGCATCTCCGGATGTAGATGATTGGAAAGAAGCTGTTCATAATGAGATGGACTCAATTCCTTCTAATGGAACTTGGGAACTAACTGATAGACCATATGGTTGTAAACCTGTGGGCTGTAAGTGGGTGTTCAAAAAGAAGCTAAAGCCTGATGGTACTATTGATAAAGACAAGGCGCGGCTAGTGGCCAAGGGCTACACTCAGAAAGAAGGCGAAGATTACTTTGACACCTATTCACCCGTTGCTAGAATGACCACCATTCGAGTGTTACTTTCCTTGGCTGCCTCTTATGGTCTTATCATTCATCAAATGGATGTAAAGACAGCTTTTCTCAATGGAGAGTTGGAAGAGGAGATCTATATGGATCAGCCTGACGGGTTTGTGGTAAAGGGTGAAGAGAGAAAGGTGTGCAAGTTGTTAAAATCTTTGTATGGTCTGAAACAGGCACCTAAGCAATGGCATGAGAAGTTTGAAAGAACTTTGACTTCTGCAGGATTTGTCATTAACGAGGCTGATAGGTGTGTTTACTATCGCCATGGTGGGGGCAATAGTGTCATATTATGTTTGTATGTGGACGACATACTGATCTTTGGTACAAACATTAATGCAATTAATGAGGTCAAGTCTTTTCTATCAAAAAGTTTTGACATGAAAGATCTGGGAGAAGCCGATGTAATTCTAAACATCAAACTTATTAAGGATGAGAGTGGGATTACATTAACGCAATCTCACTATGTTGAGAAGGTCTTGAACCGATTCGGTTTTATGGATAGCAAGCCTTCTCCAACACCTTATGATCCCAGCGTGACACTCAGAAAGAACAAGAAAGAAACGAGAGATCAATTAAGATACTCTCAAATTGTCGGTTCACTCATGTACTTAGCTAGCGCTACAAGACCAGATATCTCTTTTGCTGTGAGCAAACTGAGTAGGTTCATGTCCAACCCGGGTGATGATCGTTGGCATGCACTAGAAAGGGTCTTGCGCTATCTGAGAGGTACTATGAGTTACGGAATTACTTATTCAGGGCATCCTGCTGTGCTAGAAGGATATAGTGATTCAAATTGGATCTCCGATGTTGATGTACTTTACGCAACAAGTGGGTATGTATTTACTCATGGTGGTGGCGCAGTGTCATGGAGGTCTTGCAAGCAAACCATATTGACAAGGTCAACTATGGAAGCAGATACACAGCTACTGTTGAGGCAGAATGGCTGCGTGAGCTCTTGATGGACTTGCCGGTTGTTGAAAAACCTGTACCGGCTATTCTTATGAATTGTGATAACCAAACGGTTATCGCTAAAGTGAACAATTCTAAAGATAATGCAAAGTCATCAAGACACGTGAAAAGACGTTTGAAGTCTGTCAGGAAGTTGAGAAACTCCGGAGTAATAACTGTTACGTATATACAAACAGACAAAAACCTGGCAGATCCCTTTACAAAGGGACTATCACGAAATGTGATAGATATTGCATCGAGGGAGATGGGTATGAGACCCATAGATGTTACACCATAGTAGTAACCCAACCTTTGTGATCGGAGATCCCGTGAATTAGGATCTGGGAAGAACAAGCTATTGGTTAACTGAGGAGAGTAATAACTTATGATCGTCTCCAACTGAAGATGCAAAACTCTCAGAGCTGTAAGGCTCAGATCTGTAAGGCAGGTCGGCAACATGCCTTAATGTGGTTCTATTGGCTATAATTAGCAAAGATGCTGTCCTACAGAGCAGTCTTGAAAGAACACACCTATATGAGTTCTGACTGTAAACGTCGCAGTCTATGAGATTTGGGTGATCTCTAGTAAACTCACGAAGAGACCAGGGAGTATGACGTATAAGCTCCAAACCGCGGGGTAGCCTACTGGCGGTCAGGTACTGGTTAAGACTTTGGGTGAAACCTGTTCACACAAAACTAGCAATTCAAGGCATAGTCCATTGTCAAGTTGTGAATGGATGTAGCTTAAAGTTCTAGGCAGAAGTTCAACTTAACAGTCTCTGCTGAAACACTGGTATATTAAACAAGTGGTGAGAGAAGGCAAATCTCTAAATGGGTATTTGAGATCTGGTGGGGGATTGTTAGAATTAATGGGCTAGGCCCATAGCAATTTCTGAAATCTCAAAGCCCATGTGTAAAATGGCAAGTGGTGGTGCTAAGTTTAGTCCCACCTTGGAAGTTGAAGAAGAGTTGGACCTCTTTATATAGTGGGTTTTCTCTACCACTCTAAGTGATGTGTGAGAAGAGAAAGGGAAAACCACACGCGCGCGCTCGCTCGCCTGGCCTGGCCGGGCCGGGCCGTGGCGAGGCGAGGCGAGGCGGCGCGTACATGCGACATGTGCGTGAATGGTCCGCCGAAATCCGGTCCGTCTCCTTGCAGGAGCGCAGCTTCCTTTTGCCGTTTTATTTTTTTTATGTCTTGGCAGACAAGTTTTTTTGATTTCTTGTCCGGTAAGTATACGAATTAGAAACCGAGTCGGTTTGGGATTGTGGTCGCGACACAATACCGCCTCTGGTCCTAATATATATACAGCTACCGGCTGCGGCCAGAAATACACCGAAAGACACCTAGGGTTTTGCCTCATCTCACAACTTGCGCCGCCATCGTAGTCTACTCCATCCCAAACGCCGGCGTGCATCGGCGCGTGGGAGAGCAGGTCTCCGGAACCGTTCGTCTTTGCGATCCTGCACCGGGAGAGGACGAATTAGGTTTTTGGGAAGCGCTGTGCGCGACTGCTCAAATTTGTCATCACGGGTCGTCTTCCGTCCAAGTCGGGCGGTGCTACTCATCATCGTATTCATCGCCGTCAGCAGCAGATCGTCGCCAACATCGTCATCAACACTGTCGCACCCTTAATAGCTAACGATCAGTACGTCCAACATCCTCTGTTCATGTCTTTTTCTACAGCTACTGTTACGTGTTTGCTGCTGTTATGCATGTCTTGCTGTTCTTCTAGTTTGCTAGATTTTTGCATGCTAGTATCTCTTCTAGTCATGAATTATTTACTGGAATTAATCATGAACTTGCCTAATTTTCCAACATTAAGGATTGTAGAAATGTTCCGCAATGTTGCAATGGTAGGTAGTACTACAACAGAAAGTGTGCTTCCAGGATCTTAAAAAATGGTAATTTCCTATTAACCCTACATCACATTTGTACAGTAAAATTGAACTACTTCCCAAACCTCTCATGATCTGGACAATTTTTTATCGTCGTCGGATGTCGTACTTTGGACATTTTTGGACATCCGTTCAACTTCTGCTCGTGCACTGGGCCACTTGTCCTAAAAGGGCTGCTATTTTGTAGGAAATACTAAAACATGTGGTTAATTGGGCCCTGTATTACACAAAGACAATTTTTTCAGCCTCATTCGCCCCACCCTCTTGTTTTCTAGCCCATTATTATTGCCCTCTCAAACAGCCTCATCCCCTCCCCGAGACCTCCCATCCAAGCAACGTGGGAGAAACAGTCGCCCCGCTAGTGCCGCCGCTGAAGGAACCTGAAGCAACGCCAAGCCCTTCTCTCGGTCGCTTCACACCTAGGTAGGCGCTGGCACAATCCTCTCTTTTCCCCAATCACACCCTTTCTCCTTCTCCTCCATGCTGCTACCTCCCCATGTCACCTCCCTACCCGCTACTCTGTGTCGATCGATGGTGAGAGGAAGATGAGATGATGATGATCTGAAGATGGGAAGGCTAGTCGAGGTTGAACAGGGTTGGCGGCATGATGTGCCTTCCCTTAGCTTGCTCCTCTCTTTTACACGACTTCCCCAGCCTGGCACGTGCCCTCTACTGGTGGAGCCCGCGGGGACCTCACAATGGCCTTCTACAGGTTCAATCTTTGTATCTGCAACCGTATGTTAACATGTTCCATTGCAAAAAAAATAGTTTTTGCTGACTAACATGCAAGTGCATATAATATAGTTTTTATTAGGTGATAGATATTTTTAATTCATTTTATGGATTAGATGAACATGTCAGTAGCATTGGTAATTTAGTGAGCAAAAGAAGAATATTATGTGGTAAAACTGACATGCTAACGATGTTTCACACCGTGTATTCTGTTGATTCCACGATCATCAACTTCGGGTTGCGATCTCTCTTTCAACTTCTAATTTACCTCATATATTTTCATTATTGAGGTGTTCTAATTATTGTGAAGATTATAAGTTACCCTTTTAGTTGTTGCTATCAATTTTTTATTTCTATATATGCATAAGACTGAATTGTAAACATAAATAATGAATTATACCTTATTCAATTTGTATTCTACATTTTTTCATTATTTTAGCCTTGCCCATAATACGTCTACTTGAGATTCTTCTGAGTGCTTATACGAGTACTTTATTAAATTTGCTACTTTATACGAGTACTTTATTAAGAGGGTTATATGAGTACTTTATTAAGAGTTTCAATCTAATATCTCAGGTAAATCCTTGCCTTTAGGTTTCCCATGATGTGTTGTAACTCCGGTAGGAGAAACTGCTACTCTTGACAAAAAAAGTATACCATAATATCAGTGTAGCCAGAAAATCAACCCCGAGCTTATTATTTCTAGAAAATTATGTACTCGATTTTTGTAGATGTTGGTAAACTCAAAACTTACCGGTGGCACCAATGATATGCATGTTCATTGAGGAGTTCAACTTTGCTACGACGGATGATGAGTTAGGTGATGATACCCATTGATGTTGAATGCCCCGGGTAAGTGTATTATTTGCTTGCATTTTCGCTAGGTCATGTGGGTTTGAAGATGGACCATATTCGACTACATTGTGCACAATTCACTTTTAACATATATGACCAAGCAAATAACGTACATGTTGTTGGATTGCAGGGCATTCTCCTTCTATTGTTGTGATACGTAGTGCATTGTGACTTTATAATATTCCTTTTACACTGATCTTCTAAGGTTAAACATGTAAATGTAGACATGAAGTTTTTTTTATGAGAGCAGTACAACAACAAGCATTTTTAGGTGGGTTAGAAACTTCTTCAGATGTTTCCCTTTGTGGTGTTCAGGTTATAAAGTAGAATCAATATCTTTTGCTAGCTTACCTTATTTATTTTTCACTTTTCATACTATAAACCTAATTATGTCTCTTAGTTTTTGCGAAATAACATATCAATAATTATCCATGCTAATCTTCCAAGGTCGCATAAATACAACATTTAGTTGGATAGATTCAAAGAAGAGCCATACTGATTGAGATTATGCAGTGAAGATTTTCTCCTAAAATGGTGAAGGTTAAGCTAACATTTCTCAAGAGAGGTAAGAATGACCTTCCCGGATAGATTGATGTCATTCGATGATCCTTTTGCTTACATATATTTTGGTTCTCTCTTGTGAACTTACAAGAACTAGAAAAACGGAACCTATTTTGTCAAATTTCAAAAGCATGGAGGTATTTTTTTTCTATATTTGTGTGTACTTCTCATGGTGTTCTTATGATAAGCACTTTTCGCTAATATGCATATCATGATTAGGTCTTTTTTGGCTATTAGTATTCTTAATTTGCAATGGTCTGTGATCAATATAATTGTCTTGTATTTAAAAATAAATTACTTTACTTTCACCAATTTATCATCCCTTTTAAAATATTTATTTCCATTCTGAAATAGGTCAAATCAGTTTATGAGCAAGGACCATGGTTTACGTAACGACCAATTGATAAACTTCCAATGAGATGTCAATATAGGAAAATCAACAACAAGTGTGTCTTATGTTGGGCAAGAACAATGAGCAACCATCAAATTAAATAATAAAAACAAAGATCAAAGAATGCTGCTATACACACGATATATTACGGCCGATGCATGCACGATCGCAGCACCAACAGCAAGGATGCAGGCAGGAGAGGAATTGTTTTTTCCCTTGCTGATGCTATCATCTGCAGGTCATGCGAGTAGTGTCGTGTGTGAAGCAATTTCCAAGATTAAATAAGTCGATGTGTACATTTCCGATTTTAGTGCCAACGGAGATTGTTTAAGGCTGATTGTACAATGTCTAGTTGGTTTATCACAGTACGATGTTGTAGCTAAAACTCCTAGCCGGTTAGAATCAGATTTTAGTGAAATTATTTAGCTCGTTGTCCTCAAATTCTAAGCAACTTATTTCATACTCTCTCCTTTCCGGTTTAGAGGGCTCAAATGTGAAATCTCGTCAACCAAGGTAGATTGTGAGTAGATGGCACGAGTTTTGTGAATACAAAACTGCCTAATGAAATATTTCCCGCATATTTGATTCCTGAAGCACTAAGTGTAGCACCCTACCTTTCACTGGACTTGCATGGTGCATGTAGAATAAGATGCATGATCGCTAATTCCCTTTCTCTTATCCCTATGAATTAATGTGGTGTAAGACTCAAAGTACTTTAACTCAGTTGGACACAAAGTGAGCCTAATATATTGAAAATTTCAAAATTTTGAGATGAGCCATTTAAACCGAAAAGGACGAAGTATTATTTAACAACAACATTTCATATCATCATATATTTACGAAATTTCATACCATTGTACTGAAAAATAAACGGGGGTGGCAAACCAGCCATCGATGATCTAGTAGGAGTGCTAAAATTTGGGGTGGGCTTTAGGCCCATCTAGCAATTTCTGAAAATCTTTAAGTGCCCATGTGAGTTTATTGGCACTAGATGTAGTGGGAAGTTTAGTCCCGCCCCGGAAGTTGGAGAGGAGTTGGACCTCCTTATAAGGGTTTCTCTTCTACATGCTATTGGAGCTTGAGAATAGAAGAGGCCCTCGCGCACTCCTCCTCGGCCGCCCGCCATGCCACGCCACGGGAATGAGCCGAGCTCACACCTACGCGCTTATTTTTGTCAGTCACTAACGGTGAGTTTCTGATAGCTGGGTCACGATCTAAGATGTCGGATTGTGGGCTGTCATGGACTTGGATGTGGGTCGAGCCCACATCTCTCCACGCGGCTGCGCCTATAGAAGTGTGAGGTGTCTCCTAACCCTAGCCGCCACGAACAGATCACATCTGCTCCAGGCGCACGTACACCGTTGTTCCTTTGCTGCTGTTGCCGCCGATGACTCCGTCCCGTCCGCCGCGTACACGGTCGACGGGAGAGCAGATCTCCGAAACCCCGCCCCTCCGGTTCCTGTACGGGAGAGGGGCGAATAGGTTTTTGGAAAGAGACTACTCGACTGCTCGCTTTCGATCCACTACTTCCTCTACGTCCGTGTCGTTTCATCATCATCATGTCTCAGCCCGACGCCGACCGTCTCGCTGCCGAGAAGCTCGAGGCCGACAAGAAGGCCACCGAAGATGCTTCTGCCACCGCCGCCGCGGCTTCTGCCTGGCCTACTGGAGGGTATAACACGTTTATTCCGCTCTTGTTTATTTTCTTATTAGCAGTACTAGTATGTATAGATGTGTCTACTGTTTGTTTGTGTAGTACATGCTTGTTTAGATCAGAATCAGTATGTCGTTAATTTCGTCAATGCCATGCTAGTGATTTATCTATGGATTAAATTAGTCAAAAACTTGCCTCTTTACTCGGCAATCCAAGAACCTATTATGCGTAGGAATTTTTCAGCAAGTGGCTTTGCCGCTGCACTGAAACCGAATAAGTTTACCGGTACGTACTTTAAGTATTGGGGGACTAAGACCACTTTATGGCTCACGGCTATGAACGTATTCTGGGTCACCGGTGTGCCCACGAGAACGATTGCTCCTGAACAGGAGAAGGCGTTCAGGGAGGCCACCGTCGTGTTTCTCAGAGCAGTTCTTAGCATGATCGGAGATAAACTGGTCGACGCATATTTACATGTGCATGTCGCCAAGGACTTATGGGAGGCGCTCGAATCTAAGTTCGGGGAAACCGGTGCTGGGAGCGAAATGTATGTTATAGAGCAGTTCCATGAAAACCGTCCTGTACTAGAGCAGGCTCATGAGATAATATGCATCGTTAAGGAGCTTGAGCTTCTTAAGTGCGATTTACCGGGCAAGTTTGTCGCAGGCTGCATAATCGCTAAGCTCCCTAATTCCTGGAGGAACTTTGCCACCACTCTGAAACATCAGAGGCGTGAATTATCAATGGAGGATGTCATTGCCCATCTGAGTGTTGAGCAGAATTCAAGGGCAAAGGACTCGCGTGAAAAAGGGGCCGAAGGGACTTCTGTCGCCAACATGGTGAACCAGTGGAACTTCAACTCCCACAAGACTAAGGGAAAGAACGGTGTCCAACACAATACCGACTTTAAGAAGAAGGGTAAGAAGTCCTTCAAGAAGAACAAGAAGGATGAGGGCTGCTTTACTTGTGGTTCGGTTGAACATTGGGCCAATAAATGCCCAAACAAGTTTAACAAGTCAGGACAGGACTCCAAGTCTGTCAACATGATTATGGGCAACATTGAGAATGGTGCATCTGGGTACCGTAATTTATTTACTGTTTTTTCAGTGTTTCAGCCCACCGATTGGTGGGTGGATACATGTGCCGGTGTTCATGTGTGCGCTAACATTTCATTGTTCACTTCTTACCAGGTCACAAGCCACGGGTTCGTATTGATGGGGAATGGCGTGAGTGCTTCTGTTCATGGTGTTGGCACGGTCGATCTGAAGTTTACTTCGGGAAAGATCGTGCAGCATGTCCCCGCCATCAAGAAGAACCTCGTTAGTGGCTTCCTTCTATGTAGAGAAGGGTTTAAGTTGGTCTTCGAGTCTAATAAATTAGTTGTTACTAAATATGGACTATTTGTTGGAAAAGGTTATGAGAGCAGAGGGATGTTCCGCCTTTCCCTCGCAGATTTTTGTAATAAAGTCGTGAACCATATTCATTCGAGTGTTAATGAATCTGAAGTTTGGCATTCATGTCTTTGTCGCATTAGTTTCGATGTTATGACGCGGCTAGCTAAGTTGGATTTAATCCTGAATTTCACTTTAGCCAATGGTTCTAAGTGCCTTTCATGTGTGCAAGCTAAGCAACCTCGCAAGCCTCACATAGCTGCGGAGGAGAGACACTTGGCACCATTAGAACTCATACATTCTGATCTTTGTGAGATGAATGGTGTGTTGACTAAAGGTGAAAAGAAATACTTCATGACATTGATATATAATTCCACTAGATATTGCTATGTGTATATGTTAAATACTAAAGATGAGGCTCTACATTACATTAAAATCAATAAGACAGAAGTTGAGAATCAACTTGAAAACAAAATTAAACGAGTCTGGTCAGATCGTGGTGGAGAGTACTTCTCGAGTGAGTTTGATTCCTTTTGTGCGGAACACGGAATTATTCATGAGAGGACGTCTCCCTATTCACCCCAGTCAAACGGGGTTGCCGAGCGAAAAAACCATACTCTAACTGATTTGGTTAACGCCATGTTAGATACATCAGGTTTATCCAAGGCATGATGGGGGAGGCTATATTGACGGCATGTCATGTCCTGCATAAAGTTCTGACAAACGATAATGAGATCACTACCTATAAGAAATGGGCGAAGAGAAGGACAGCACTCTCGTACTTGCATACTTGGGGCTGTTTGGCGAAAGTCAATGTGCCGATCCCCAAAAAGTGTAAGCTTGGACCCAAGACTATGGACTGCGTTAATTTGGGATAAGCTAAGAACATCGTTGGCTATAGATTTCTAGTAGTGAAATCTGGGGTACCTGACCAGAAGGTCGGTACAATTATGGAGTCTAAGGATGCTACATTCTTCGAGGATATTTTTTCTATGAGAGATATGCAAAGCACTTCTAGACAGGAATCTAAGGATACTCCTGAGCCTGCCATTCCTATGGAATATTATGAACGAACACATGATGAAAATCCCGAGGATGATGATGAGGAAAACCTTGGTAGGGGCAAGAGACAAAGGACTGCAAAGACCTTTGGTGATGATTTCTTCGTCTACCTCGTGGATGATACTCCCACTTCTATTTCAGAAGCATATGCCTCTCCAGAAGCTGACTAATGGAAGGATGCGGTCCATAGGGAGATGGATTTCATCATGGCTAATGGGACATGGGACATCACACATACATATCCAACGTATCTATAATTTTTTATTGTTCCATGTTGCTATATTATAAATCTTGGATGTTTTATAATCATTTTATAGTCATTTTATATCATTTTTTGGTACTAACCTATTAACATAGCGCCAAGTGACAGTTGCTATTTTTTGCATGTTTTTTACATCGCAGAAAATCAATACCAAACGGAGTCCAAATTCAACGAAACTTTACGAAGATTTTTTATGGACCAGAAGACACCTAATGGGCCAAGCCTGCGCCTCGGGGGAGCTCCGAGGAGAGCACAACCCACCAAGGCGCGCCAGGAGGCCCAGACGCGCCCTGCTGGGTTGTGCCCACCTCGGGTGCCCCTCAGACCGCCTCTTTGCTCAATAAATACCGCAATATTCCAGAAACCCTAGGGGAGTCGACAAAAATCAATTCCAGCCGCCGTAGAGTCCAGAAGATCCAATCTAGAGACCATCACGGATGGGGTTCACCACCTCCATTGGTGCCTCTTCGATGATGCATGAGTAGTTCTTTGTAGACCTTCGGGTCCGTAGTTAGTAGCTAGATGACTTCCTCTCTCTCTCTCTCGTTTGATTCTCAATACAATGGTCTTTTGCAGATCCATATGATGTAACTCTTTTTGCGGTGTGTTTGTTGGGATCGGATGAACTTTGAATTTATGATCGGATTTTTATATCCATGAAAGTATTTGAGTTTCTTTGATCTCTTTCATGCATGATTGCTTATAGCCTCGTATTTTTTCTCCGATATTTGGGGTTTATTTGGCCAATTTGATCTATTTATCTTGCAATGGGAAGAGGTGCTTTGTAGTGGGTTCGATCTTACGGTGCTTGATCCCAGTGACAAAACGGGAACCGACACGTATGTGTCGTATCTACTAAGGATAAAACGATGGCGTCTATCTCTACATAGGTAGATCTTGTCTACATCATGTCATCGTTCTTATTGCATTACTCCGTTTCTCCATGAACTTAATACACTAGATGCATGCTGGAAAGCGGTCGATGTGTGGAGTAATAGTAGTAGATGTAGGCAGGAGTCGGTCTACTAATCTTGGACGTGATGCCTATATAATGATCATTGCCTAGATATCGTCCTGATTATTTGAAGTTCTATCAATTTCCCAATAGTAATTTGTTTACCCACCGTTTGCTATTTTTCTCGAGAGAAGCCACTAGTGAAACCTACGCCCCCCGGGTCGCTTTCTCATATTATTTGTCTTTGCGATCTATTTTATTTGCCTTTTACTTTTAGATCTATTAAATCCAAAAATACAAAAATACCTTGTTGCACTTCATTTTATTTGGCGTCGATCTATCAATATTTACAACTTTCTCCCATCCACGTGCCAATTTTTGGCGCCGTTACCCGAAAGTGATTGACAACCCCTTTAACACGTCGGGTTGCGAGTATTTGTTATTTGTGTGCAGGTGTTGTTTATGTTGTGTTGCTTGGTTCTCCTACTGGTTCGATAACCTTGGTTTCATATCTGAGGGAAATACCTACCGCCGATGTGCTGCATCATCCCTTCCTCTTCGGGGAAATGCCGACGTAGCTTCAAGCGACATTAAAAGGAATTTCTAGCGCAGTTGTCGGGGAGCATCGTCAACATATACCAGGTTCCTAATCACAAATCTCATCTCCTCCCAATTTACATTATTTGCCATTTGCCTCTCGTTTTCCTCTCCCCCGCTTCACAAAAATTTGTCGTTTTATTCACCTCTCTTTTTCGTTCGCCGTTTTCTTGCTGGATCTGTTTTTGAGTGCAATCTTGTTTAGTAGTCACCATGACTCAAGAGAACACCAAGTTGTGTGATTTCTCAAATACCAACAACAATGATTTTATTGGCACTACGATTTCTCCTCCCGCCACTAGTGCGGAGTCTTGTGATATTAATACTGCTTTGTTGAATCTTGTTATGAAAGATCAATTTTCCAATACTCCTAATGAGGATGCCGCGTCCCATCTCAATACCGTCATGGAATTATGCGATATGCAAAACAAAAAAGATGTGCACTATGATGTTGTGAAGATAAAATTATTTCCGTTTTCTTTGCGTGATTCTAAAAAAAATCGGTTATCTTTGCCTCGCAATAGTATCGATTCTTGGAATAAGTGCAAAGATACTTTTATCACTAAGTATTTTCCGTCCGCAAAAATTATTTCCCTTAGAACCTAGATCATGAATTTCAAGAAACTTGAACATGAGCATGTTGCACAATCTTGGGAAAGGATGAAATGATGCTAAGGAATTGAATTTTTATGCGGGATTGAATTTTGTTTCTCGTAATCTTTTAGATTCTGTCGCGGGTGGTACTTTTGTGGAAATTACTTTGGGTGAAGCCACCAAATTGCTTGATAATATTATGGCAAATTATTCGCAATGGCATACCGAAAGAGCTCCTACTAGAAAAAAAAGTTAATTCGGTTGAAGAAATTTTCTTCCTTGAGTGAAAAAGTTGATGCTCTTATGAAATTGGTTACTAGTAAAAGTGCTCCTATTGATTTTAATGATATGCCTTTGTCTACTTTGATTGAGCAAAATAGTGATGCCATAGATGTGAATTTTATCTCTCGAAATAATTTCAACAATAATGTTTATAGAGGTACTTTTAATCCTAAGCCTTTTCCTAGTAATTCCTCTATTAATTATGGTAATTCCTATGGAAATCCTTCTTATAATAATAGGAACACCTTTGATCCTGAGAATAATATTAAATAATTTATCAGCATGCAAAAAGTTTTCAACACCTCCATAGAAGAAAAGTTGAATAAGATTGATGATTTGTCTAGAAGTGTTGATAGAATTTCTCATGATGTGGAAAATCTCAAGATTAAAAATTGTGTGCCTAAGGTTGATGAATCAATTAAAGCTCTTTATGTTTGTATGGATGAAAGTAAGAAAAGAACCACTATGCTTAGAGCTAAAAGAGAATTTTTAGAAAAAGAGTTTTCTAGTGATTACTTTCGTAAAAGTGATGAAGATCTTAAAATAATTTGTGTTTCTTCTATTGATTCCTTGTTTAGTAAAGTTAAGATTGATGAAAAAGGGACTGGAGAAGAGTCAACTTTAGTTATAAGGCGTCCCGATAATTCGGAGGGTGAAAATCTCGTTGAGAAAATTGATAAAAGTGGGTTTGATGAGGTCAAAACTTTAGCTAGTGATGTGCCCACTCTTTTGGATTAAAAACACTTTAATTATGATAGTTGCTCTTTGATTGATTGTATTTCTTTGTTGCAATCCATGATAAATTCACCCCATGCTTATGAACAAAATAAATCTTTTACTAGACTTATCATTGATGCTATGATGAAAGCTTTTGAAGAAAAATAGGAATTAGAAGTTTCAATTCCTAGAAAATTGCATGATGAATGGGAACCTACTATCAAAGTTAAGATTAAAAATTATGAGTGTTTTGCTTTGTGTGACTTGGGTGATAGTGTTTCTACTATTCCGAAATATTTATGTGATGTGCTTGGTCTTACCGATCTTGAATCATGCTCTTTGAATTTGCACTTGGCAGATTCTACTATTAAAAAGCCCATGGGAAGAATTAATGATGTTCTATTCTTGCAAATAGAAATTATGTGCCCATAGATTTTATTGTTCTTGATATTGATTGCAATCCGTCTTGCCCAGTTATTCTTGGTAGACCATTTTTACGCACTATCGGTGTCGTGATTAATGTGAAAGAAGGCAATATTAAGTTCCAATTTCCCTTGAGGAAGGGTATGGAACAGTTCTCTAGAACAAGAATTAGGCCACCATATGAATCAGTCATGAGGGCATCTTATGGATCTTAAAACAAATATGACAAAACTTAGATCCTTGCTTTATGCCTAGCTTAGGGCATAAAACTATAGCGCTTGTTGGGAGGCAACCCAATGAATATTTTTTTTGTTTTTTTGCTTTCTATTCTTGAGTGTTTGCACAATTATTATACTCTTATTATTACGTTTTTTATGTTTTAATTAGTGTTTGTGCCAAGTAAAACCGTTAGGATCTTCTTGGGTCATAGTTGTTTGATCTTGCTGACAAAACAGAAACGTTTGCGCTCACGAAAATAATTCTCGTTTTTAACCAGAGAGCGATAAAATACCCATTCCTTTTGAAGTAGATCAATATACAAATTTCGCGGGTTTTCCTAATTTTTCAGAGTTTTTGAAGTTACAGAAGTATTTGAAATAGTCAGATTGCTACAGACTGTTCTGTTTTGACAGAATCTGTTTTTCTTTGCGTTGTATGCTTGTTTTGATGGCTCTATGGTTTTCTTTGATGATTTTTTGCCATAGAAAAGTTGGAATACAGTAGATATAATGCAAGAAAAAAATATGAATTGGTTTTATACAGTACTTATAGTAGTGATTTATTTTCTTATACTAACGGATCTCATGAAGGTTTTGTTGAGTTTTGTGTTATTGAAGTTTTCAAGTTTTGGGTTATCTTACGATGGATGAAGGAGTAAGGAGTAATAAGAGCCTAAGCTTGGGGATGCCCCAGAATCCCAAGTTATTATCCAAAAGAGAGCAAGCAACTAAGCTTGGGGATGCCCCGAGTGGCATCCCCTCTTTCTTCTAACGACCATCGGTATTTTACTCGAAGCTATATTTTTATTCGTCACATACTATGTATTTTGCTTGAAGCGTCTTGTATGATATGAGTCTTTGCTTGTTTTATTTTGTGTTTTAAGTCTTGATTCCTTGATGGACACACCTATTTGAGAAGCCATAATTATGTCATGATTTGTTAGAATTGCTCTCTATGCTTCACTTAAACTTTTTATGACCTATGGACTTGCTCTAGTGCTTCACTTATATCTTTTTGAGCATGGTGTGATTTAGTATTTTTGAAGAAATGCTCTCTTGCTTCACTTAGATTTATTTGAGAGTTAATAAAATTTTCAAGAAAGTATCTCTTGCTTCACTTAAATTAATTTGAGAGAAAGAAATATTATGCTCATGATCTTCACTTATATTTGTTTGAGCTTATCAAAAGCAACATATGAAAATTAGTTCCAAAGTTATAGATATCCAAGAATGATATAATAAAAAATTTCACGAAGATCATTGGACAAAATAAACTTGATTCTTAGTAATAGTTTTGAGATATGATGAGGTGATATGCGAGTCATGTTGATGAGTAATTATGCTTTACTAAGAATATTGGTGTTAAGGTTTGTGATTCCCTATGCAAGCACGAAAGTCAATAATTATGCAATGAAATTATATCCTACTTGTGGTGCATTATTCGGTGTTAATTATGCTTAATGCTCGCTTGTGAGATTATTCGTTTCTTGGTTGGTCGCTTCTCAATCTTTTGCTAGCCTACATTTTGCACTAAGTATGACCACAACTTGTGCATCCAAAAACCTTTAAACTAGTTTTGCCACATGAGTCCACTATATCTACCTGTATGCGGTATTCTTTTGCCGTTCTAAGCAAATTTGTTTGTGCCATCTCTAATTTTCAAAATAAACTTCCCTTTTGTGTGTTTGTACCGCTCGCGGAGCGGTGAGTGGTGGCTAATATTTTCCATGCTAGATGTGTTATTCTCACGATGAGTGTTTATACTTGTCATTGCACGAGAGTAAGGCAAAGATATTAGGGATGCCCAATCCCGAAATGAAAAATGAATTTACTTTATGTTGTCAAATAATATTCCTTGGAAAGTGTTGGTATGGAAGGCAACCGTGGATACGGCTAGCCATGGAAAGTGAAAGTATGGTGAAAAAAGGAATAAACTTTATTTTCTGTTTGGGAACCGCCTATGATATATCTAGCATGGAAAGTGTTGGGAACTCTAAGTCGTTTTCGTTGGTGGAAAGGATACACCTCCCAAAATGTTTTTATCTCTAAGTTTTTCACTATGAACTCTGGCACCTCTACAAATCCCTACTTCCCTCTGCGAAGGGCATTTCTTTTACTTTATGCAATTTTTATTTTTGAATTAGAGTCTCCATCCTCTCTTATAAAAGCACCAACTAGGATGCAATATGATCGTACTTGAGCATTGGGTGTAGTTAATATGTGAGTGTGTTTCATGAATAGATCAATGATTGAGCGTGATGGGCTAGGATAGCTTATTTTAGCGTTTATATTTTGAAAGACATGGTTACCTGTTGATATGCTTGAGTATTTAAGTTATCATGTCCAAACTAGACAATTGCTCTGAACAGTACAAAATTCCAAATGTCCATGCTATAAAGAAAAGAATATGATATGACATGTTAGGCAGCATTCCACATCAAAAATTCTGTTTTTATCACTTACCTACTCGAGGACGAGTAGGAGTTAATCTTGGGGATGCTGTTACGTCTCCAACGTATCTATAATTTTTGATTGTTTCATGCTGTTATATTATCAATCTTGGATGTTTTATAATCATTTTATAGTCATTTTATTGTTGGGGAACGTAGCAGAAATTCAAAATTTTCCTACGTGTCACCAAGATCTATCTATGGAGAAACTGAAGGAAATATGCCCTAGAGGCAATAATAAAGTTATTATTTATTTCCTTATTTCATGATAAATGTTTATTATTCATGCTAGAATTGTATTAACCGGAAACATAATACATGTGTGAATACATGGACAAACAGAGTGTCACTAGTATGCCTCTACTTGACTAGCTCGTTAATCAAAGATGGTTATGTTTCCTAACCATGGACAAAGAGTTGTTATTTGATTAACGGGATCACATCATTAGGTGAATGATCTGATTGACATGACCCATTTCATTAGCTTAGCACCCGATCGTTTAGTGTGTTGCTATTGCTTTCTTCATGACTTATACATGTTCCTATGACTATGAGATTATGCAACTCCCGTTTGCCGGAGGAACACTTTGTGTGCTACCAAACGTCACAACATAACTGGGTGATTATAAAGGAGCTCTACAGGTGTCTCCAAAGGTACATGTTGGGTTGGCGTATTTCGAGATTAGGATTTCTCACTCTGATTGTCGGAGAGGTATCTCTGGGCCCTCTCGGTAATGCACATCACTTAAGCATTGCAACTAATGAGTTAGTTGCAGGATGATGTATTACGGAACGAGTAAAGAGACTTGCCGGTAACGAGATCGATATATTGGACGACTATATTCGGACATTGGAAAGGTTCCAAGTGATTCGGGTATTTTCGGAGGTATCGAGGAGTTACGGGAATACGAGGAAGAAGCAATGGGCCTTAATGGGCCTTAGTGGGAAGGACCAGGAGGTGGCGCGCGCCCCTCCCAAGCCCAGTCTGAATTGGACAAGGGGTTTGGGGCGCGGCCCCTCTCTCCCTTCCTTCCCCTCTTCCCCCCTTTCCCCCCTTCTCCTAGTTGGACTAGGAAAGGTGGAAACCTACTCCAACTAGGAGTAGGAATCCTACTCCTCCTTGGCGCGCCCACAAGGGCCGGCCGGCCTCCCCCTTGCTCCTTTATATACGGGGGCAGGGGGCACCCCATAGACAGACAAGTTGATCTTCGTTATCGTTCTCTTAGCCGTGTGCGGTGCCCCCTTCCACCATAATCCTCGCTAATATTGTAGCAGTGCTTAGGCGAAGCCCTACGACATTAGTACATCAAGATCGTCACCACGCCGTCGTGCTGACGGAACTCTTCCCGAAACTTTGCTGGATCGGAGTCCGGGGATCGTCATCGAGCTGAACGTGTGCTAAAACTCGGAGGTGCCATAGTTTCGGTGCTTGATCGGTCGGGCCGTGAAGACGTACGACTACATCAACCAAACGCTTCCGTTGTCGATCTACAAGGGTACGTAGATCACACTCTCCCCTCGTTGCTATGCATCACCATGATCTTGCGTGTGCGTAGGAAAATTTTGAAATTACTACGTTCCCTAACAGTGGCATCCGAGCCTAGGTTTTATATGTTAATGTTGTGCACGAGTAGAACACAAGTGAGTTGTGGGCGATATAAGTCATACTGCTTACCAGCATGTCATACTTTAGTTCGGCGGTATTGTTGGATGAAGCGGCCCGGACCGACATTATGCGTACGCTTACGCGAGACTGGTTCTACCGACGTGCTTTGCACACAGGTGGCTGGCGGGTGTCAGTTTCTCCAACTTTAGTTGAACCGAGTGTGGCTACGCCCGGTCCTTGCAAAGGTTAAAACAGCACCAACTTGACAAACTATCGTTGTGGTTTTTGATGCATAGGTAAGAACGGTTCTTGCTAAGCCCGTAGCAGCCACGTAAAACTTGCAACAACAAAGTAGAGGACGTCTAACTTGTTTTTGCAGGGCATGTTGTGATGTGATATGGTCAAGACGTGATGAGATATAAGTTGTTGTATGAGATGATCATGTTTTGTTGAAGTTATCGGCAACTGGCAAAATCCTTATGGTTGTCTCTCTATTGCATAAGATGCAGGCGCCCAATAACTGCTTTACTTTATCGCTATGCGATAGCAATAGTTGCAAGAGCAATTGTTGGCGAGACAACCACGTGAAGACACATTGATATAGATCAAGATGATGGAGATCATGGTGTCATGCCGGTGACGATAGAGATCATAACAGTACTTTGGAAATGGAAATCAAAGGCGCAAGATGATGATGGCCATATCATGTCACATATTTTGATTGCATATGATGTTTATCTTTTATACATCTTATTTTTCTTAGTTTGACGGTAGCATTTTAAGATGATCTCTCACTAATTATCAAGAAGTGTTCTCCCTGAGTATGCACCGTTGTGAAAGTTCTTCGTGCTGAGACACCACGTGATGATCGGGTGTGATAGGCTCTACATTCAAATACAACGGGTGCAAAACAGTTGCACACGCGGAATACTCAGGTTATACTTGACGAGCCAAGCATATACATATATGGCCTCGGAACACGGAGACCGAAAGGTCGAGCGTGAATCATATAGTAGATATGATCAACATAGTGATGTTCACCATTGAAACTACTCCATCTCATGTGATGATCGGACATGGTTTAGTTGATTTGGATCACGTGATCACTTAGAGGATTAGAGGGATGTCTATCTAAGTGGGAGTTCTTAAGTAATATGATTAATTGAACTTAAATTTATCATGAACTTAGTCCTGGTAGTATTTTGCATATTATGTTGTAGATCAATAGCTCGCGTTGTTGCTTCCCTGTGTTTATTTTGATATGTTCCTAGAGAAAATTGTGTTGAAAGATGTTAGTAGCAATGATGCGGATTGGATCCGTGATCTGAGGTTTATCCTCATTGCTGCACAGAAGAATTATGTCCTTGATGCACCGCTAGGTGACAGACCTATTGCAGGAGCAGATGCAGACGTTATGAACGTTTGGCTAGCTCAATATGATGACTACTTGATAGTTTAGTGCACCATGCTTAATGGCTTAGAATCGGGACTTCAAAGACGTTTTGAACGTCATGGACCATATGAGATGTTCCAGGAGTTGAAGTTAATATTTCAAGCAAATACCCGAGTTGAGAGATATGAAGTCTCCAACAAGTTCTATAGCTAAAAGATGGAGGAGAATCGCTCAACTAGTGAGCATGTGCTCAGATTGTCTGGATACTACAATCGCTTGAATCAAGTGGGAGTTAATCTTCCAGATAAGATAGTGATTGACAGAATTCTCTAGTCACCATCACCAAGTTAGTAGAACTTCGTGATGAACTATAGTATGCAAGGGATAACGAAAACGACTCCGGAGCTTTTCATGATGATGAAATCGATGAACGTAGAAATCAAGAAAGAGCATCAAGTGTTGATGGATGACAAGATCACTAGTTTCAAGAAAAGGGCAAAGGAAAGAAAAGGGGAACTTCAAGAAAAACAGCAAGCAAGTTGCTGCTCAAGTGAAGAAGCCCAAGTCTGGTCCTAAGCCTGAGACTAAGTGCTTCTACTGCAAAGAGACTGGTCACTGGAAGCGGAACTACCCCAAGTGATTGGCGGATAAGAAGGATGGCAAAGTGAACATAAGTATATTTGATATACATGTTATTGATGTGTACTTTACTAGTGTTTATAGCAACCCCTTAGTATTTGATACTAGTTCAGTTGCTAATTAGTAACTCAAAACGGGAGTTGCAGAATAAACAGAGACTAGTTAAGGGTGAAGTGATGATGTGTGTTGGAATTGGTTCCAAGATTGATATGATCATCATCGCACACTCCCTATACTTTCGGGTTTAGTGTTGAAACCTAAATAAGTGTTATTTGGTTTTTGCGTTGAGCATGAATATGATTTGATCATGTTTATTGCAATACGGTTATTCATTAAAGTCAGAGAATAATTGTTTTTCTGTTTACATGAATAAAACCTTCGATGGTCATACACCCAATGAAACAAGTTTGTTGGATCTCGATCGTAGTGATACACACATTCATAATATTGAAACCAAAAGATGCAAAGTTAATAATGATAGTGCAACTTATTTGTGGCACCGCCGTTTAAGTCATATTGGTGTAAAGCGCATGAAGAAACTCCATGCTGATGGGCTTTTGGAATCACTTGATTATGAATCACTTGATGCTTGCGAACCATGCCTCATGGGCAAGATGACTAAGACTCTGTTCTTCGGAACAAAGGAGCGAGCAACAGATTTGTTGGAAACCATGCATACTGATGTATGTGGACCGATGAATATTGAAGCTCGCAGCAGGTATCATTATTTTCTGATCTTCACAGATGATTTGAGCAGATATGAGTATATCGACTTGATGAAACACAAGTCTGAAATATTTGAAAAGTTCAAAGAATTTCAGAGTGAAGTGGAAAATCATCGTGACAAGAAAATAAGGTTTCTACGATCTGATCGCAGAGACAAATATTTGAGTTACGAGTTTGGTCTTCAATTAAAACAATGTGGAATAGTTTCACAAATTCGTGCCACCTGGAACACCACAGCATAATGGTATGTCCGAACGTCATAGCCGTACTTCATTAGATATAGTGCAAATCTATGATGTTTCTTACCGATTTACCACTATCGTTTTTGAGGTTATGCATTAAAGACAGCTGCATTCACGTTAAAAAGGGGCACCATCTAAGTCCGTTGAGATGACACAATCTGAACTGTGGTTTGGCAAGAAACCAAAGTTGTTGTTTCTTAAAGTTTGGGGTTGTGATGCTTATATGAAAAAGTTTCATCCTGATAAGCTCAAACCCAAGTCGGAGAAATATGTCTTCATAGGATACCCAAAGGAGACTGTTGGGTACACCTTCTATCACAGATCCGAAGGCAAGACATTCGTTGCTGAGAATGGATACTTTCTAGAGAAGGGGTTTCTCTCGAAAGAAGTGAGTGGGAGGAAAAGTAGAAAACTTGATAAGGTAATTGTATCATCTCCCAAATTGGAAAGTAGTTCATCACAGAAATCGGTTCCAGTGATGCCTACACCGATTAGTGAGGAAGTTAATGATGATGATCATGAAACTTTGGATCAAGTTACTACCGAACCTCATAGGTCAACCATAATAAGATCCGCACCAGAGTGGTACGGTAATCCTGTTCTGGAAGTTATGTTACTAGACCATGACGAACCTATGAACTATGAAGAAGCGATGGTGAGCCCAGATTCCGCGAAATGGCTTGAGGCCATGAAATCTGAGATGAGATCCATGTATGAGAACAAAGTATGGACTTTGATTGACTTGCCCAATGATCGGCAAGCCATTGAGATTAAATGGATCTTCAGGAGGAAGATGGACGTTGATAGTAGTGTTACTATCTACAAAGCTAGAAATATTCGCAAAAGGTTTTCGACAAGTTCAAGGTGTTGACTACGATGAGAGTTTCTCTCTCGTATCTATGCTTAAGTCTGTCCGAATCATGTTAGCAATTGCCACATTTTATGAAATCTGGCAAATGGATAAACAAAACTGCATCCCTTAATGAATTTATTAAAGAAGAGTTGTATATGATGCAACCAGAAGGTGTTGTCAATCCTAAAGGTGCTAACAAAATATGCAAGCTCCAGCGATCCATCTATGGACTGGTGCAAGCATCTCGGAGTTGGAGTACACGCTTTGATAAGTTGATCAAAGCATATAGTTTTATACAGACTTGCGGTGAAGCTTGTATTTACAAGAAAGTGAGTGGGAGCACTACAGCATTTCTGATAAGTATATGTGAATGACATATTGTTGATCAGAGATAATGTAGAATTATTCTACAAAGCATAAAGGAATGTTTGAAAGGAGTTTTTCAAAGAAAGACCTCGGTGAAGCTGCTTACATATTGAGCATCAAGATCTATAGAGATAGATCAAGACACTTGATAAGTTTTTCAATGAGTACATACCTTGACAAGATTTTGAAATAGTTCAAAATGGAAAAGTCAAAGAAAAGGTTTCTTGCCTGTGTTACAAGGTGTGAAGTTGAGTAAGACTCAAAGCCCGACCACGGCAGAAGATAGAAAGCGAATGAAAGCCATTCCCTATGCCTTGGCCATAGGTTCTATAAAGTATGCCATGCTGTGTACCAGACCTATTGTATACCCTGCCCTGTGTTTGGCAAGGGAGTACAATAGTGATCTAGGAGTAGATCATTGGACATTGGTCAAAATTATCCTTAGTGGAATAAGGATATGTTTCTCGATTATGGAGGTGACAAAAGGTTCGTCGTAAAGGGTTACGTCGATGCAAGTTTTGACACTGATCCAGATGACTCTAAGTCTCAATCTGGATACATATTGAAAGTGGGAGCAATTAGCTAGAGTAGCTCTATGCAGAGCATTGTTGACATAGAAATTTGCAAAATACATACGGATCTGAATATGGCAGACCCGTTGACTAAACTTCTCTCACAAGCAAAACATGATCACACCTTAGTACTCTTTGGGTGTTAATCACATAAGCGATGTGAACTAGATTACTGAATCTAGTAAACCCTTTGGGTGTTGGTCACATGGCAATGTGAACTATGGGTGTTAATCACATGATGATGTGAACTATCGATGTTAATCACATGGTGATGTGATCTAGATTATTGACTCTAGTGCAAGTGGGAGACTGAAGGAAATATGCCCTAGAGGCAATAATAAAGTTATTATTTATTTCCTTATTTCATGATAAATGTTTATTATTCATGCTAGAATTGTATTAACCGGAAACATAATACATGTGTGAATACATAGACAAACAGAGTGTCACTAGTATGCCTCTACTTGACTAGCTCGTTAATCAAAGATGGTTATGTTTCCTAACCATGGACAAAGAGTTGTTATTTGATTAACGGGATCACATCATTAGGTGAATGATCTGATTGACATGACCCATTCCATTAGCTTAGCACCCGATCGTTTAGTGTGTTGCTATTGCTTTCTTCATGACTTATACATGTTCCTATGACTATGAGATTATGCAACTCCCGTTTGCCGGAGGAACACTTTGTGTGCTACCAAACGTCACAACGTAACTGGGTGATTATAAAGGAGCTCTACAGGTGTCTCCAAAGGTACATGTTGGGTTGGCGTATTTCGAGATTAGGATTTGTCACTCTGATTGTCGAAGAGGTATCTCTGGGCCCTCTCGGTAATGCACATCACTTAAGCCTTGCAAGCATTGCAACTAATGAGTTAGTTGCAGGATGATGTATTACGGAACGAGTAAAGAGACTTGCCGGTAACAAGATTGAACTAGGTATTGGATACCGACGATCGAATCTCAGGCAAGTAACATACCGATGACAAAGGGAACAACGTATGTTGTTATGCGGTCTGACCGATAAAGATCTTCGTAGAATATGTAGGAGCCAATATGGGCATCCAGGTCCCTCTATTGGTTATTGACCGGAGACGTGTCTCGGTCATGTCTACATTGTTCTCGAACCCGTAGGGTCCACACGCTTAAGGTTTCGATGACAGTTATATTATGAGTTTATGAGTTTTGATGTACCGAAGGAGTTCGGAGTCCCGGATGAGATCGGGGACATGACGAGGAGTCTCGAAATGGTCGAGACGTAAAGATCGATATATTGGACGACTATATTCGGACATTGGAAAGGTTCCGAGTGATTCGGGTATTTTCGGAGGTACCGAGGAGTTACGGGAATACGAGGAAGAAGCAATGGGCCTTAATGGGCCTTGGTGGGAAGGACCAGGAGGTGGCGCGCGCCCCTCCCAAGCCCAGTCCGAATTGGACAAGGGGTTTGGGGCGCGGCCCCTCTCTCCCTTCCTTCCCCTCTTCCCCCCTTTCCCCCCTTCTCCTAGTTGGACTAGGAAAGGTGGAAACCTACTCCAACTAGGACTAGGAATCCTACTCCTCCTTGGCGCGCCCACAAGGGCCGGCCGGCCTCCCCCTTGCTCCTTTATATACGGGGGCAGGGGGCACCCCATAGACAGACAAGTTGATCTTCGTTATCATTCTCTTAGCCGTGTGCGGTGCCCCCTTCCACCATAATCCTCGATAATATTGTAGCAGTGCTTAGGCGAAGCCCTGCGACATTAGTACATCAAGATCGTCACCACGCCGTCGTGCTGACGGAACTCTTCCCTGAAAATTTGCTGGACCGGAGTCCGGGGATCGTCATCGAGCTGAACGTGTGCTAAAACTCAGAGGTGCCGTAGTTTCGGTGCTTGATCGGTCGGGCCGTGAAGACGTATGACTACATCAACCAAACGCTTCCGTTGTCGATCTACAAGGGTACGTAGATCACACTCTCCCCTCGTTGCTATGCATCACCATGATCTTTCGTGTGCGTAGGAAAATTTTGAAATTACTAGGTTCCCCAACAGAAACCAGCAACGAAGGAAGGAGAGTGCATCTACATACCCTTGTATATCGCTAAGCGGAAGCGTTCAAGAGAACGGGGTTGAAGGAGTCGTACTCGTCGTGATCCAAATCACCGGAGATCCTAGTGCCGAACGGACGGCACCTCCGCGTTCAACACACGAATAGCCCGACGACGTCTCCCATGCCTTGATCCAGCAAGGAGAGAGGGAGAGGTTGAGGAAGACTCCATCCAGCAGCAGCACAACGGCGTGGTGGTGGTGGAGGAGCATGGTACTCCAGCAGGGCTTCGCCAAGCACCGCAAGAGATGAGGAGGGGGAGGGGTAGGGCTGTGCCAAGAAGGAGAGGAACTCGTGTGTCTTGGGCAGCCCAAACCTCAAGTATATATAGGGGGGTGGGAGGGGCTGCGCCCCCACCTAGGGTTCCCTCCCTAGGGGTGGCGGCAGCCCCCAGATCCCATCTGGGTGGCGGCCAGGTGGAGGGGAGAGGGAGGCGCACCAGGCATGGGCCCTAAGGCCCATCTGCCCTTAGGGTTTGCCCCCCCCTCCGCCCCTTAGGCGCCTTGGGCCCTTGTGGGGGGAGCACCTGCCCACCTGGGGCTGGTCCCCTCCCACACTTGGCCCATGCAGCCCTCCGGGGCTTGTGGCCCCACTTGGTGGACCCCCGGGACCCTCCCGGTGGTCCCGGTACGTTACCGATAAACCCCGAAACTTTTCCGGTGACCAAAACAGGACTTCCCATATATAAATCTTTACCTCCAGACCATTCCGGAACTCCTCGTGACATCCGGGATCTCATCCGGGACTCCAAAAAACATTCGGTAACCACATACAAACTTCCTTTATAACCCTAGCGTCATCGAACCTTAAGTGTGTAGACCCTACGGGTTCGGGAACCATGCAGACATGACCGAGACGTTCTCTCCGGTCAATAACCAACAGCGGGATCTGGATACCCATGTTAGCTCCCACATGTTCCACGATGATCTCATCGGATGAACCACGATGTCAAGGATTCAATCAATCCCGTATACAATTCCCTTTGTCTAGCAGTATTGTACTTGCCCGAGATTCGATCGTCGGTATCCCGATACCTTGTTCAATCTCGTTACCGGCAAGTCTCTTTACTCATTCCGTAACACATCATCCCGTGATCAACTCCTTGATCACATTGTGCACATTATGATGATGTCCTACCGAGTGGGCCCAGAGATACCTCTCCGTCACACGGAGTGACAAATCCCAGTCTCGATTCGTGCCAACCCAACAGACACTTTCGGAGATACCCGTAGTGCACCTTTATAGCCACCCAGTTACGTTGTGACGTTTGGCACACCCAAAGTAGTCCTATGGTATCTGGGAGTTGCACAATCTCATGGTCTAAGGAAATGATACTTGACATTAGAAAAGCTTTAGCATGCGAACTACACGATCTTGTGCTATGCTTAGGATTGGGTCTTGTCCATCACATCATTCTCCTAATGATGTGATCCCGTTATCAACGACATCCAATGTCCATGGTCAGGAAACCGTAACCATCTATTGATCAACGAGCTAGTCAACTAGAGGCTTACTAGGGACATGGTGTTGTCTATGTATCCACACATGTATCTGAGTTTCCTATCAATACAATTCTAGCATGGATAATAAACGATTATCATGAACAAGGAAATATAATAATAACCAATTTATTATTGCCTCTAGGGCATATTTCCAACAGTCTCCCACTTGCACTAGAGTCAATAATCTAGTTCACATCGATATGTGATTAACACTCAAGGTCACATCCCCATGTGACTAACACCCAAGAGTTCTGGGTTTGATCATGTTATGCTTGTGAGAGAGGTTTCAGTCAACGGGTCTGCAGCATTCAGATCCGTATGTACTTTGCAAATTTCTATGTCATCTTGTAGATGCAACTACTACGCTACATTTGGAGCCATTTCAAATAACTGTTCTACTTGGAGCTATTCTAAATTGTTGCTCCATTATACATATCCGGTATCTCTACTCAGAGCTATCCGGATAGGTGTTAAGCTTGCATCGACATAACTCTTTACATCGAACTCTTTATCACCTCCATAACCAAGAAATATATCCTTATTCCTCTAAGAATAATTTAGACCGCTATCTGGTGATCTACTCCTAGATTACCTTTGTACCCTCTTGCCAGATATGTGGCAAGGCACACATCAGGTGCGGTACTCAGCATGGCATACCGTATAGAGCCTATGACAAAAGCATAGGGGACGACCTTCGTCCTTCCTCTTTCTTCTGTCGTGGTCGATCTTTAAGTCTTAACTTCATACCTTACAACTCAGGCAAGAACTCCTTCTTTGACTGATCCATCTTGAACACCTTCAAGATCATGTCAAGGTATGTGCTCATTTGAAAGTACCATTAAGCGTTTTTGATCTATCCTTATAGATCTTGATGCTCAATGTTCAAGTAGCTTAATCCAGGCTTTCCATTGAAAAACACTTTTCAAATAACCCTATATGCTTTCCAGAAATTCTACGTCATTTCTGATCCACAATATGTCAACAACATATACTCATCAGAAATTCTATAATGCTCCCACTCACTTCTTTGGAAATACAAGTTTCTCATAAACTTTGTATAAACCCAAAATCTTTGATCATCTCATCAAAGCGTACATTCCAACTCCGAGATGCTTACTCCAGTCCTTAGAAGGATTGCTGGAGCTTTGCATACTTATTAGCATCTTTCAGGATTGACAAAACCTTCCGGTTGTATCACATACAACCTTTCCTCAAGAAAATCGTCGAGGAAACAATGTTTGACATCCTATCTGCAAGATTTCATAAATAATGCTAATATAATTCCAACAGACTCTTAGCATCGCCACGACTGAGAAAGTCTCATCGTAGTCAACTCCTTGAACTTGTCGGAAAACATCTTAACGACAAGTCGAGCTTTCTTAATGGTGACATTTACCATCATTGTCCGTATTCCTTTTAAAAATCCATCTGTACTCAACAGCCTTACGACCATCGAGCCGTTTTGCCAAAGTCTACACTTTGTTTTCATACATGGATCCTCTCTCGGATTTTATGGCCTCGAGCCATTTATCGGAATCCGGGCCCACCATCGCTTCTCCATAGCTCGTAGGTTCATTGTTGTCTAGCAACATGACTTCCAAGACAGGATTACGTACCACTCTGAAGTAGTACGCATCCTTGTCATCCTACGAGGTTTGGGAGTGACTTGATCCGAAGTCTCATGATCAATATCATAAGCTTCCACTTCAATTGGTGTAGGTGCCACAGGAACAACTCTTTGTGCCCTGCTATACACTAGTTGAAGTGACGGTTCAATAACCTCATCAAGTCTCCACCATCCTCCCACTCAATTCTTTCGAGAGAAACTTTTCCTCGAGAAAGGACCCGATTCTAGAAACAATCCCTTATTGCTTTCGGATCTGAGACAGGAGGTATACCCAACTGTTTTGGGTGTCCTATGAAGATGCATTTATCCGCTTTGGGTTCGAGCTTATCAGCCTGAAACTTTTTTACATAAGCGTCGCAGCCCCAAACTTTTAAGAAATGTCAGCTTAGGTTTCTCTAAACCATAGTTCATACGGTGTCATCTCATCGGAATTACGTGGTGCCCTATTTAAAGTGAATGTGGTTGTCTCTAATGCCTAACCCATAAACTATCGTGGTAATTCGATAAGAGACATCATGGTGTGCATCATATCCAATAGGGTGCAGTTATGATGTTCGGACACACCATCACACTATGGTGTTCTAGGCTGTATTAGTTGTGAAACAATTTCCACAATATCTTAATTCTATGCCAAACTCATAATTCAGATATTCATCTCTATGATCATATCATAGATATTTTATCCTCTTGTCACGACGATCTTTCAACTTCACCTTGAAATTACTTGAACCTTTCAATAATTCAGACTCGTGATTCATCAAGTAAATATACTAAACATCTACTCAAATCATTTGTGAAGTAAGAACATAACGATATCCACTACACGCCTCAGCACTCATTGGACTGCACACATCAAAATGTATTACTTCCAACAAGTTGCTTTCTAGTTCCATTTTACTGAAAACGAGGCTTTCAGTCATCTTGCCATGTGGTATGATTTGCATGTCTCAGGTGATACAAAATCAAGTGAGTCCAAACGGTCCATTTGCATGGAGTTTCTTCATGCATATACACCAATAGACATGGTTCGCATGTCTCAAACTTTTCAAAACGAGTGAGCCCAAAGATCCATCAACATGGAGCTTCTTCATGCATTTTATACCGATATGACTTACGTGGCAGTGCCACAAGTAGGTGGTACTATCATTACTATCTTATATCTTTTTGGCATGAACATGTGTATCACTACGATCGAGATTCAATAAACCATTCATTTTAGGTGCAAGACCATTGAAGGCATTATTCAAATAAATAGAGTAATCATTATTCTCCTTGAATGAATAACCGTATTGTGACAGACATAATCCAATCATGTCTATGCTCAACGCAAGCACCAATCTCGATGGTAGAGGGAGCGTGCGATGCTTGATCACATCAAGCTTGGGAAAAACTTCCAACACATATCGCCAGCTCACCTTTAGCTAGTCTCCGTTTACTCCGTAGCTTTTTATTTCGAGTTTACTAACATTTAGCAATCGAACCGGTATCTAATACCATGGTGCTACTAGGAGTACTAGTAAAGTACAGATTAACACAATGTATATCCAATATATTTCTATCGACTTTGCCAGCCTTCTCATCTACCAAGTATCTAGGGTAATTCTACTCCAGTGGTTGTTCCCCTCATTACAGAAGCACTTAGTCTTGGGTCTGGGTTCAACCTTGGGTTTCTTCACTAGAGCAGCAGCTGATTTGCCGTTTCATGAAGCATCCCTTTTTGCCCTTGCCCTTCTTGAAACTAGTGGTTTCACCAACCATCAACAATTAATGCTCCTTCTTGATTTCTACTTTTGTGGTGTCAAACATCGCGAATATCTCAAGGATCATCATATATGTCCCTGATATATTATAGTTCATCACGAAGCTCTAGCAGCTTGGTGGTAATGACTTCAGAGAAATATCACTATCTCATCTGGAAGATCAACTCCCACTCGATTCAAATGATTGTTGTACCCAGACAATCTGAGCACAAGCTCAACAATTGAGCTTTTCTCCCTTAGTTTGCAGGCTAAGAAAATCGTCGAAGGTCTTATACCTCTTGACGTGGGCACGAGCCTGAAATCCCAATTTCAGCCCTCGAAACATCTCATATGTTTCGCGACGTTTCAAAACGTCTTCGGTACCTCAACTCTAAACCGTTTAACTGAACTATCACGTAGTTATCAAAATGTGTCTGTCAGATGTTCGCAACATCCACAGACGACATTCGAGGCTCAGCACACTGAGCGGTGCATTAAGGACATAAGCCTTCTATGAAGCAATGAGGACAATCCTCAGTTTACGGACCTAGTCCGCATAATTGCTACTATCATCTTTCAACTAAATTTTCTCTAGGAACATATCTAAACAGTAGAACTGAAGCGCGAGCTATGACATAATTTGCGAAGACCTTTTGACTATGTTCAGGATAATTAAGTTCATCTTATGAACTCCCACTCAGATAGACATCCCTCCAGTCATCTAAGTGATTACATGATCCGAGTCAACTAGGTCGTGTCCGATCATCACGTGAGACGGACTAGTCAACATCGGTGAACATCTTCATGTTGATCGTATCTTCTATACGACTCATGTTCGACCTTTCGGTCTTCTGTGTTCCGAGGCCATGTCTGTACATGCTAGGCTCGTCAAGTCAACCTAAGTGTTTGCATGTGTAAATCTGTCTTACACCCATTGTATGTGAACGTTGGAATCTATCACACCCGATCATCATGTGGTGCTTCGAAACAACGAACTTTCGTAATAGTGCACAGTTAGGGGGAACACTTTCTTGAAATTTTAATGAGGGATCATCTTATTTACTACAGTCGTTCTAAGCAAATAAGATGTATAAACATGATAAACATCACATGCAATCAAATAGTGACATGATATGGCCAATATCATATTGCTCCTTTTGATCTCCATCTTCGGGGCTCCATGATCATCATCGTCACTGGCATGACACCATGATCTCCATCATCGTGTCTTCATGAAGTTGTCTCGCCAACTATTACTTCTACTACTATGGCTAACACGTTTAGCAATAAAGTAAAGTAATTTACATGGCATTTCTCAATGACACGCAGGTCATACAAAAAAATAAAGACAACTCCTATGGCTCCTGCCGGTTGTCATACTCATCGACATGCAAGTCGTGATTCCTATTACAAGAACATGATCTCATACATCACATATATATCATTCATCACATCCTTTGGCCATATCATATCACAAAACACTTGCTGCAAAAACAAGTTAGACGTCCTCTAATTGTTGTTGCAAGTTTTTACGTGGCTGCTATAGGTTTTCTAGCAAGAACGTTTCTTACCTACGCCAAAACCACAACGTGAATTGCCAATTTCTATTTACCCTTCATAAGGACCCTGTTCATCGAATCCGATCCGACTAAAGTGGGAGAGACAGACACCCGCCAGCCACCTTATGCAACTAGTGCATGTCAGTCGGTGGAACCGGTCTCACGTAAGCGTACGTGTAAGGTTGGTCCGGGCCGCTTCATCCCACGATGCCGCCGAATCAAGATAAGACTAGTAACGGTAAGATAATTGACAATATCGACGCCCACACCTACTTTGTGATCTACTCGTGCATAGTAACTACGCATAGACCTAGCTCATGATGCCACTGTTGGGGAACGTAGCAGAAATTCAAAATTTTCCTACGTGTCATCAAGATCTATCTATGGAGAAACCAGCAATGAAGGGAAGGAGAGTGCATCTACATACCCTTGTAGATCGCTAAGCGGAAGCGTTCAAGAGAACGGGGTTGAAGGAGTCGTACTCGTCGTGATCCAAATCACCGGAGATCTTAGTGCCGAACGGACGGCACCTCCGCGTTCAACACACGTACAGCCCAACGACGTCTCCCATGCCTTGATCCAGCAAGGAGAGAGGGAGAGGTTGAGGAAGACTCCATCCAGCAGTAGCACAACGGCGTGGTGGTGGTGGAGGAGCGTGGTACTCCAGCAGGGCTTCGCCAAGCACCGCAAGAGACGAGGAGGGAGAGGGGTAGGGCTGGGCCAAGAAGGAGAGGAACTCGTGTGTCTTGGGCAGCCCAAACCTCAAGTATATATAGGGGGATGGGAGGGGCTGCGCCCCCACCTAGGGTTCCCTCCCTAGGGGTGGCGGCCAGGTGGAGGGGAGAGGGAGGCGCACCAGGCATGGGCCCTAAGGCCCATCTACCCTTAGGGTTTGCCCCCCCCCCCCTCCTCCCCTTAGGCGCCTTGGGCCCTTGTGGGGGGCGCACCAGCCCACCTGGGGCTGGTCCCCTCCCACACTTGGCCCATGCAGCCCTCCGGGGCTTGTGGCCCCACTTGGTGGACCCCCGGGACCCTCCCGGTGGTCCCGGTATGTTACCGATAAACCCCGAAACTTTTCCGATGACCAAAACAGGACTTCCCATATATAAATCTTTACCTCCGGACCATTCCGAAACTCCTCGTGACGTCCGGGATCTCATCCGGGACTCCAAAAAACATTCGGTAACCACATACAAACTTCCTTTATAACCCTAGCGTCATCGAACCTTAAGTGTGTAGACCCTACGGGTTCGGGAACCATGCAGACATGACCGAGACGTTCTCTCCGGTCAATAACCAACGGCGGGATCTGGATACCCATGTTGGCTCCCACATGTTCCACGATGATCTCATCGGATGAACCACGATGTCGAGGATTCAATCAATCCCGTATACAATTCCCTTTGTCTAGCAGTATTGTACTTGCCCGAGATTCGATCGTCGGTATCCCGATACCTTGTTCAATCTCGTTACCGGCAAGTCTCTTTACTCGTTCCGTAACACATCATCCCGTGATCAACTCCTTGATCACATTGTGCACATTATGATGATGTCCTACCGAGTGGGCCCAGAGATACCTCTCCGTTACACGGAGTGACAAATCCCAGTCTCGATTCGTGCCAACCCAACAGACACTTTCGGAGATACCCGTAGTGCACCTTTATAGCCACCCAGTTACGTTGTGACGTTTGGCAAACCCAAAGTAGTCCTATGGTATCCGGGAGTTGCACAATCTCATGGTCTAAGGAAATGATACTTGACATTAGAAAAGCTTTAGCATGCGAACTACACGATCTTGTGCTATGCTTAGGATTGGGTCTTGTCCATCACATCATTCTCCTAATGATGTGATCCCGTTATCAACGACATCCAATGTCCATGGTCAGGAAACCGTAACCATCTATTGATCAACGAGCTAGTCAACTAGAGGCTTACTAGGGACATGGTGTTGTCTATGTATCCACACATGTATCTGAGTTTCCTATCAATACAATTCTAGCATGGATAATAAACGATTATCATGAACAAGGAAATATAATAATAACCAATTTATTATTGCCTCTAGGGCATATTTCCAACATTTATATCATTTTTTGGTACTAACCTATTGACATAGTACCAAGTGTCAGTTGCTATTTTTTGCATGTTTTTTACATCACAGAAAATGAATACCAAACGGAGTCCAAATGCAACGAAACTTTACGGAGATTTTTTATGGACAAGAAGACACCTAATGGGCCAAGGCTGCACCTGGGGGGGTGCTCCGAGGATAGCACAACCCACCAGGGCGCGCCAGGAGGCCCAGGCGCGCCCTGGTGGATTGTGCCGACCTCGGGTGCCCCCCAGACTGCCTCTTTGCTCTATGAACACCCCAATATTTCAGAAACCCTAGGGGAGTCGACGAAAATCAATTCCAGCCGCCGCAGAGTCCAGAACCACCAGATCCAATATAGGCACCACCACAGATGGGGTTCACCACCTCCATTGGTGCCTCTCTGATGATGCGTGAGTAGTTCTTTGTAAACCTTTGGGTCCGTAGTTAGTAGCTAGATGGCTTCCTCTCTCTCGTTTGATTCTCAATACAATGGTCCTTTGGAGATCCATATGATGTAACTCTTTTTGCGGTGTGCTTGCAGGGATCGGATGAACTTTGAATTTATGATCGGATCTATCTTTTTATATCCATCAAAGTATTTGAGTTTCTTTGATCTCTTTCATGCATGATTGCTTATAGCCTCATATTTCTTGTCCGATATTAGGGTTTTGTTTGGCCAACTTGATCTATTTATTTTGCAGTGAGAAGAGGTGCTTTGTAGTGGGTTCGATCTTATGGTGCTTGATCCCAGTGACAGAAGGGGAACCGACACGTATGTATCATTGCTACTAAGGATAAAACGATGGGGTATATCTCTACATAGATAGATCTTGTCTACATCATGTCATTGTTCTTATTGCATTACTCCATTTCTCCATGAACTTAATGCACTAGATGCATGCTGGATAGCGGTACATGTGTGGAGTAATAGTAGTAGATGCAGCCAGGAGTCGGTCTACTAATCTTGGACGTGATGCCTATATAATGATCATTGCCTGGATATCGTCATGATTATTTGAAGTTCTATCAATTTCCCAATAGTAATTTTTTTACCCATCGTTTGTTATTTTTCTCGAGAGAAGCCACTAGTGAAACCTACGGCCCCCGGGTCTCTTTCTCATATTATTTGCCTTTGCGATCTATTTTATTTTCGGATCTATTAAATTCAAAAATATAAAAATACCTTTCTGCACTTTATTTTATTTGGCGTTTGATCTATCAATATTTACAACTTTCTCCCGTCCACGTGCCAATTTCTGGCGCCGTTGCCCGAAAGGGATTGACAACCCTTTTAACACGTCGGGTTGCGAGTATTTGTTATTTGTGTGCAGGTGCTGTTTACGTTGTGTTGCTTGGTTCTCCTACTGGTTCGATAACCTTGGTTTCATATCTGAGGGAAATACCTACCGCCGCTGTGCTGCATCATACCTTCCTCTTTGGGGAAATACTGACATAGTTGATAACCCACAAGTATAGGGGATCAATTGTTGCCTCTTTCGATGAGTAAGAGTGTCGAACCCAATGAGGAGCTGAAGATAGAACAAATATTCTCTCAAGTTCTATCGACCACTGATACAACTCTACGCACGCTTGACGTTCGCTTTACCTAGAACAAGTATAAAACTAGAAGTACTTTGAAGGTGTAACGGGATAGGTTTGCAAGAATATAAAGAGCACGTAAATAAAAACTAGGGGCTGTTTTAGGTAAAGAAGCAATAAAGTTAGTATAGCGAGTGTGGAAAAGTGGTGGTAGGAGTTGCGAAATTGTCCCTAAGCAATTGACTATGTTACTAGACCGATAGCAAGTTTTATGTGGGAGAGGCCACTGCTAGCATGTCATCCCTGACTTGGAATTCTATGCACTTATGATTGGAACTATTAGCAAGCATCCGCAACTACTAACGTTCATTAAGGTAAAACCCAACCATAGCATTAAAATATATTGGTCCCCCTTCAATCCCGTATGCATCAATTTCTATGCTAGGTTGAAGCTTCTGTCACTCTTGCCCTCCAATACATAGTCCTATCAACATACAACTAACCCTATGGTGTGATCCATGCGCGCGCTCATATGATGGGCACCAAAGGACAGCAACATAACCACAAGCAAATTAAATCAATCATAGCAATTCACCAATCACTGATAGGACAATGAAAATCTACTCGACATCATAGGATGGCAACACATCATTGGATAATAATATGAAGCATAAAGCACCATGTTCAAGTAGAGGGTACAGCGGGTTGCGGGAGAGTGGACCGCTGTAGATAGATGGGGGAAGGTGATGAAGATGTTGGTGAAGATCGCGGTGATGATGATGGCCCCGGCGGCGTTCCGGCGCCACAGGAATCGAGGGGGAGAGAGCCCCCCTTCTTCTTCTTCTTCTTCCTTGACCTTCTCCCTAGATGGGAGAAGGGTTTCCCCTCTGGTCCTTGGCCTCCATGGCATGGGAGGGGTGAGAGCCCCTCCGAGATTGGCTCTGTCTCTCTATCTCTCTCTGTTTCTGCGTTCTGGTATTCTGCCCTTTCACCGTTTCTTATATATCCGGAGATCCGTAACTCCGATTGGATTGAAACCCTCGCCCAGATTTTTCTCCGAAAATTAGCTTTCTTGCGGCCAAAGGAGAGCAGAAACCGCCTAATGGGGGGCCCACGAGGGTTAGGGGCGCGCCTAGGGGGTAGGCGCAACCCCCTGCCTCGTGGCCCCCTCGGGCACCTTATCGCGTTGATTCTTCTTCCCATATTTCACAAATATTCCAAAAATACTCCCCGTCCGTTTTTATCCCGTTTGGACTCCGTTTGATATGGATTTTCTGCGAAACAAAAAACATGCAACAAACAGGAACTGGCACTAGGCACTGGATCAATATGTTAGTCCCAAAAATAGTATAAAAACTTGCCAAAAGTATATGGAAGTTGTAGAATATTGGCATGGAATAATCAAAAACTATAGATACGACGAAGACGTATCAGTAGCTTCAAGCGACATCAATCACCGACTGTCCCTATGGTTGCACACCTTTTGGATGTAAGTGGGAGTTCAAGAAGAAGCTTAGGCCCGATGGTACGATTGAAAAGTACAAGGCTAGGCTTGTGGCCAAGGGCTATGACCAGAAAGAAGAGGAAGGTTTCTTCAATACATATTCACCTGTGGCTAGACTGACCACCATTCGAGTATTACTCTCGTTGGCGGCCTCGCATGGTCTTCTCGTCCACCAGATGGATGTTAAAATGGCTTTTCTAAATGGAGAGCTAAACAAGGAAATCTACATGCAACCACCAAATGGCTTTGTGATAGATGGTCATGAAAGAAAGGTGTGTAGGTTGCTGAAATCTTTATATGGCCTGAAACTAGCACCTAAGTAATGGCATGATAAGTTTAATACAACTCTGACATCTGTTGACTTCGTTGTTAATGAAGCTGACAAATGTGTATACTATCGCCATGGTGAGGGCGAAGGAGTTATAATGTGCTTGTACGTTGATGACATACTGATATTCAGAACCAACCTCAAAGTCATTGAGGAGGTCAAGTCGTTTCTGTCTCAGAACTTTGAGATGAAAGACCTTGGTGTGGCTGATGTTATCTTGAGCATCAAGCTACTGAGAGATAATGAGGGTGGGATTACACTTCTGCAATCCCATTATGTTGAGAAGGTGTTGAGCCGTTTTGGATTCTCAGACTACAAACCATCTCAAACACCATATGATCCTAGTGGGTTGGTTCAAAAGTTCGAAGGCACAGCTAAGGATCAACTGAGATACTCTCAAATCATTAGTTCACTCATATACCTAGCGAGCGCAACGAGGACTGACATCGCGTTTTTGTGAGAAAACTGGGCCGGTTTGTTTCCAACCCGGGTGATGTACATTGGCATGCTATTGAGAGAGTTATGCGCTATCTGAAAGATACTATGAACCACAGACTTCACTATACCGGATACCTGTCGGTACTTGAAGGGTATAGTGATGCGAATTGGATCTCTGATGCTGATGAGATGAAGGCCACAACTATGTATATGTTTACTCTTGGAGGTGGTGTTGTTTCCTGGAAGTCTTGCAAGCAAACGATCTTAACGAGATCGACAATGGAAGCAGAATTAACAGCATTAGACACATATGGTGTCAAAGGAGGATGGCTTCGAGATCTTTTGATGGAATTGCCATTGGTTGATAAACCGGTTCCGGCTATCCTTATGAACTGTGACAATCATACTGTCATCACCAAGGTGAAGAGTTTAAAGGACAACATCAAGTCCAACAAACACATAAGGATGAGATTAAAAGCTGTCAAAAAATTAAGAAACTCTGGAGTGATAGTGTTGGAGTATGTCCATACGGCTAAGAATCTGGCAGATCCCTTTACAAAAGGGCTATCACGTGTTGTGATAGATAGTGTATCGAGGGAGATGGGTATGAGATCCACATGAGTTGCCATGGTGGTAACCCAACCTATGTGACCGGAGATCCCATGAAGTAGGACCTGGGAAAAAAAGCTAGTGGTGAACTAAGGAGAGTAAGTATACTGACCCACTCCGTTGGAGATGCAATACCCTCGATATTGTATGGTAGGATGACTACTGTCTTAATGTGTTCCAAAGCTTATGTTAGCAAGATGCTATCCTATAGAGCGATCTTTGGAGGAACATATATATATGAGCCCGACTGCTGGTCACAGTCTATGAGATTGAGGTGATCTCTAGTAAGCTCATGAATAGGCCAGGAGTGTGACTATATGCTCCACCCGAGGGGTCTGCCTTCGGCAGCCTAGTACTAGTAAGACATGTGGTGAAGCTTCTTTATGCCAAACTGATAATTCAAGGCTTAGTCCATTGTTCAGTTGTGAAGGAGTGTCGCTGCTTGCTCTAGATGAAATTCAACCTTAACAGGTCTTTACTGAAACACTGGTATATCGAAACAGCAATTGGAACATAGGACACAATGGGGCCTCGAGATCTGGTGAGGGATTGCTGAAATTTGGGGTGGGCTTTAGGCCCATCTAGCAATTTCTAGAAATCTCTAAGGGCCCATGTGGGTTTATTGGCACTAGATGTAGTGGGAAGTTTAGTCCCGCCCCGGAAGTTGGAGAGGAGTTGGACCTCCTTATAAGGGTTTCTCTTCTACATGCTATTGGAGCTTGAGAATAGAAGAGGCCATCGCGCACTCCTCCACCGCCCGCCTCGCCACGACGCGTCGCTGATTGCTGGAATGAGCCAAGCCGAGCTCACACCTACGCGCTTATTTTTACCAGTCACTAACGAAGAGTTTCTGACAGCTGGGTCACGATCTGAGACGTCGGATCATGGGCTGTCACGGATTCGGACGTGGGTCGAGTCCACGTCTCTCCGTGCAGCTACGCTTATATAAGTGTGAGGTGTCTCCTAAGCCTAGCCGCCACGAACAGATCACATCTGCTCCACGCGCACGCCCACCATCGTTCCTTTGCTGCTGCTGCCGTCGGTGACTCCATCCCGTCCGCCGCGTACACGGTCGACGGGAGAGCAGGTCTCCGAAACCCCGCCCCTTCAGTTTTTGTACAGGAGAGGGGCGAATAGGTTTTTGGGAAGCGACTACGCGACTGCTCGCCCCCGATCCACTACTTCCTCTACGTATGCGTCGTTTCATCATCATCATGTCTCAGTCCGACGCTGACCGTCTCGCCAACGAGAAGTTCGAGGCCGACAAGAAGGCCGCCGAGGACGCTGCTGCCACTGCCACCGCGGCTTCTGCCTGGCCTGCTGGAGGGTATAACATGTTTATCCCGCTCCTGTTTATTTTCTTATTAGCAGTACTAGTAGTATGTGTAGATGTGTCTATTGTTTGCGTAGTACATGCTTGTTTAGATCAGAATCAGTATGTTGTTAATTTCGTCAATGTCATGCTAGTGATTTATCTATGGATTAAATTAGTCAAAAATTGCCTATTTAATTAGCAAGGAGTCTAAAGAAGGTAGTTGTAGAGCAGATATGGGATGTGGCATTTAGTCATGATTATCTATTTGTTAATTATTAATGGGCATTAGGTCTAACAAAAGCGCTAACTCATACTACTAGGCTCTTATATATACACTAGCAAACATGCCTGTTCGTTGCAACGGGAGTAAACAAACACCACCCGTCCTAACTCAACCAACTGAGCATGGCGTAAGACCTCACCTCCATGCCACTAACCAAATAAACATGACTAAGACCTCACCTCCATGCCACTAACCAAATAAACATGACTAAGACCTCACCCTCAGGTCGGCATCCTCTAACATGACACCGGAATCAAGTTTCTGCTTATCCACTTCTCCACCCTCATCGTCGATAGCCGCCCTGTCAATTGTTACTAAGCAAGGTTGGCCAGGTCCGAGAACTGGATGGTTTAGCATCTGTCGTGTTCGGCTAGACTAAGAACGTTGGGCAAAGATTTATCATCATTTGGCTAATACCGTAGGAAAAATCGAGTAGTTTGTGTTGGACACATCATGAAATATGAGTCCGACTCCTCATGCGTTATGACTGGTGACACTGGGCTGAGCGAGGCTGGCTTCTACGTGACGATGTCTAGCAGAGGAGCTTGTCGGTGACCGGCTTCGGTTGGTTGAAGCGGTCATACCAAAGACACAATGAAGAAAAAAAACATCCGATGTAGTCGTGGACATAACTTTCTTCTTAAAATTTGAACATATTTTTCCGGCATTGCGTGGGCGCTTCCAACATTATTCAGTCTTAGGAATCTGTTTAATTAGCAGCCACCACGTATAGGCATGATTTTCCGGGTTAGCTCTCCTAGTTTAGGAGTCTGTTTAATTAGCCCACCACTGAAATAGAAGATTAGCCTCCACGTACGAATATGGAAATTTGGCACAATTTTCCCTCAATTCTTGTTCCTTCCTTTATTGTCAGGATCCACGTACGTGTATCAAAATTTGGCACAATTTCCCCTCAATTCACGTTTCCTTCCTTTTTTATTTCTCTCAGTCTATATTATTGACTTGTCCTCAATTCTCAATCCTTCCTTGAATTACCCTTCTTATATTTCTCTCATTAATTTTCCGACAATCTTTCCTTGAATTATCCTTCCTGTATTTCTCTATCGAGCAGCCAGCTTCCACGTAGTTGCAGTTTTCACACATATATTTTAATTGGTGCTGTGAGATGTACTAAAGCGAGGTGGTAGTAAACAGAAACATTTTCTAGGAGGTTCTGAGTTCGATCCTGTGTAATTTGCTAGCTGAATTTTTGCCTCCCGTGGGCCGGATTCACTGGGCCATAGCACACGGGCTGGTTTGTTCTTTTGGCCAGGCTCGGTGACTTACGACGACGGACGACATACGAAACAGGAAGCGGACGAAAATCAAGGGTAAGAAGCAATGTGTGTTTTATTATTACTAGCAAAACAGCCCGTACGTTGCAATGGGAGAGAAAATATAACACACGCTCTTAACTCAACAATCATCACTCAAGACCACAATAGGTTCATCTCCTTTATTTTTGCGAGGCATCATATTTGTGTTGCCGTTTATCCTCCTTCTCACCCTCGCCGGTGATGGCCTCGGTGTTCACACAAAACAATAAAAAACGTGTGTTGAATATGATTAATCATAAGACGTCTCTCTCTCCTCCCTCTCTCCTTCCTCTCCCTCTCTCTCTCTCCCTCTCTCTCACTCGCTTTCTCTCACTCTCGCGATGAGAAATCTGTTGTTTTCCCCTACGACATTTTTCAGAAGTATGCATGTGTAGTTATCGATGTTTTCTTTTTCGTAAATGGCTATAGTGGGGTGTTTATTTGCAATCCGGATCGCCGCCGGTATGAAAAAAAACGAATCTTGCGCTATAAATTATAAAAGTTTGCTTCCATAACAATATTTTAAAAATATTTAACAGGTAAAATTAACATCATCTTTAGATTCCACACATTTTTCTAATAAAATTTCATATATAATATGTTAAAATCGAAGTTACGGTTTAAAAGATACAGATAATTTAGAAAATTATTTGGTTTGACTCAAATATATTCCAAAATGATATTTAAAAGTACTTAACAGGTAAAAATAATCTCATATTCATATTCTACATATTTTTCTAATCCAATTTCATATATAACATATTTAAATCGGAGTTACGGTTTAAAAGATATGGATGATTTTAAAAAGCATTTGTTTGACTTAAATATGATCCGCAGATGAATTATTTAAAACATCAGGGGGGTTTTCAAAAAATTGTAAAATAACGGTTCGGGTGTGACTTAAATCCGGACGGCGGATTGATTTTAAGAAAAGACAGGGATGTTTGTGTAAAATACGAAAATAACGATTCGTTTTAACTTAAAACAGGACTGCGGGTTGAATTCTCTAAAATAGAGGGACTTTTCTAAAAAATGCCATGACGGACGAAAGAAACCCAATTTGCTTTATTATTAGGTAAAGATATTATTATTATTGTTGTTATTATTATTATTATTACATTGTTATTATATTGTTACTATTGTTATTATATATATATATAATATATATATAAGTAAAGATATATGTATGCACCAGTATGAATTATAATACTATCAAATATAGGAACGACTTAGAGAGCAGCTGTCAGCACTAACCTGCTACAACAGACTCACACGATCCGTCGATCACCTAATTATCTCTTGCCTAATTCAAACAACTACGGCAAGCTACCAAATCGCATGTACTAATTAAATTATACTACTATTTATATTTTTGAAGGAAATTTAATATAGTAGTCTATTAGGATTAGTGCTTTCTATGCACAGCACTTACTACTGCCTAACTAACTTAGTTACTTTCCAAGTTTAAAGCAAACTTCTACCTAATCAGCAGACAGCACGTCGGTGCAAGATCCCATCTTGCATGCCCCCGACCCAGTCACATACACGGGACGAGAATCTCCAACCAGGAAGCAGCACACGAGAAAAGCAGAAAAGCACTCGATCGCAGCACATGCAGAGGGCGGGGCAGGGCCAGGCCCGCCAGATCCGGCGGGTTGACAAGAAAACGGACAAGGGAAGTGAGGAAAAAGAGGAGATAAATACTTTTCATAATATATAGTGCATATTGATTTTTTTTAAGTCAAATTTTACAAACTTTTTTTTTTGCAAAGAATACTTTTACAAAATTTGATCAACTTTATAGAGAAACAAATACATCTAGAATACCAAATAAATATCAATAGATACATAATAAGACAATATTTTGAAGGTTCGCGCTATTCGTCACCCTGGATGATGAATAGTTATTCTTCACCCCTCTCTATTTTGACATCAATGCACCGTATTTATATGTTTCATAAATTTTTTCTTATTTCATACATAAAAAGAGAACGTAAGAAAATATGTACTTGCCGTAAAAAATATTTTATGTTACATAAAATTACAATTGTAAAAACATAGTGTAAAACATACATAAAATGTGATTTTTTCTGTTTTATAACCTATATTCTTAATTTTTTATACCAAATTTTACATATTTAATCAATATGCATGTAACTATTTATATTCTAAACATAATTTATTTAGAAAACGAACATAAGATTACCTCGGGTGAAAAATAACGTATTCTGTACCCTGGGTGATGAACAGTAACACTATTATACTCCTATATATATATAGGAGTATAATGATCAACTTGAAGTATAAGACAAGGCATGACCAAATCCTAGTTATCTTATACTTCCTAATAATCATATACTCAACATCCCCCATAGTCACAACGGTAGCAACGCAGACGGTGAGACTGGAGAAGGATCCAAAGGCAAGCCGACGGAACCCCCCCCCCCCCCCCAGTCGTAACAGGCGATGCATCGCGAAAGTCGTGGCTGGAATGGAGTGGTAGCCCTTTGTGCCGTTTGTTGAAGTAGCCAAGAGCGTAGGGGGAGGCGGCTAGGTTAGGAGTGCGGCGGCGATGCTCGAAGTAGGCGAGGAACCCGACAGCATGATGAGGACCGGTGCGGACAATGGCGTTCCCGCGCCAAGGAAGGCGACGTGGCACATACCACGGGAGTCGACGCGCGGGGATGGCGGTGGACCGTAGGCCGCGGCGTCACGGTCCAAAGGGGCGACGCGGCGGCAGCAGGCGGGTTGGAGCGACGGCGGGATGACCTCGGAACAGTTTTTTTTTTGCATTGCTTGAGCCTCGTGGGCATATATATATATTAAAGTATAATGATCAATTTGAAATATAAGACAATGCAGAACCAAATCCTAGTTTATCATATACTTTCTAATAATCATATACCCAACATGGATATAAATATATTTTTAAGTCTGACTTTTATGAAAATCTATATGCACTGCATTATAAGACTGAGAGGCTATACGGGTATCCACTGTGGACCTTCAAAACGCCCGCATACGTCCGGATCAAGCGGTCTAGACAGCGTAAGCCATCCAACGCGGGTCTGCATCGGTCCACTGGGTCCGGACACATTTTCCCTCGTAAACCGGAGACAAAGTGTGGGGCTTTGCAGGCGTCTGGTCCGCTGCCACGCCAACGTCTGACCATCCTGACCCAATCGAAACAATTACCCGCGCCCACGCGCTTTCTCGCCCGGCGCCAGCTACCCGCATTCATGCCGTTGAAGAGCAGCCGCTCCGCATTGACGCCGACACAGGACTGACGCAACATATCACTATCAGCATTGAAGCGGTGCGATGCACACCCGGCTGAACATGCCTCCTCACCTCATTCAAACGGCCATAGACCGCCCGCCTTCCTCCACTAAACCTACGCATGTACCGAGAAACCAACTATGTCCACACGTCTGTTTGCGAGCCGCCCATCATTAATCACAAGGCCGGTTGACTCCGGCAATCCGCCCACTTTTTGAAAGGCGCCAGACGCTAGGCAAAATTCGCACCACACTCCGCTCCCATCTCCTCCTTGCACAATTTTCTCCATAATCGCCATGGCATCCGACGAGCAGGAGGAGGAGTTCTCCGGCATAAAAGCCGACTGTGTGGCCCGTCGAACCCATTGGATACGAGCCAGGCAACTCTCTGCTCCACCATCCTCGACACTCCAGGTCGCTGCGAGCCAGCTCGCGAAGGCAGAAGCTCCAAGTCGGCGCATTGTTCCACAACTCGCCGCTCCAAGCCAACTTGCCGAGGAGCGGCAAGTTTCTCCATGCTGACACGCGGGGGAGCACGGCGGCACGGCATTGTGATTACTGTGGACGACGCGTGTCGTACCGCTCCTCCCGTGCATGTGACCATGCCATCCACCGTCAACGAACGCGTAACCGCGCCCTGCCAACGGAGAAAGAAGCCGGTTTCACGAAGATCGACAAAACGGTGGCCCGCATGTTCACGCCAGCCGCCATCATCAAGGAGAAGTATAACATGGAAGACCGCCACCGCTTCGGTCTCACGAAGGGCACCATCGAGGCGACGCCGGCATATGCAGACTGTGTCTTGCCTGGTCACAGGCCAGTGTCGTCCCCTTCCCCTCCGGCTGATGCACATCCCGACGGTTCCACTCTGATGAGCGGCGCTGCCGAAGATTAGTAAGCGAACCGCCCTTTACGCTGAAGCATATATCTCTGGTACTCACAAATCCGATGTGCGGGCTAACGGACATGGGGATGACAATAAAGATTCATTGCGGCCGGCCGTAGACTGGTCAAGAGTATCCGTGTCATGGAAATGGATAGTTTTTAGTTAAAAAATGTTCGAAATATAATGAATTTCGTCCAATTTATATCAAATTCGCTGTGTTTATATGAATTCGTCTTGTTAGTCCAAACGGTGATTGAAAAATACATACGAACATCGTGGGAGGGTGTGGCCTCCGGTGTCCGCTGACTGGTCTCAAATGCTGGAACAAATTTAGGCCAACTCCACCGCGCGACCCCAAACGAACGTCCGGTTTGATCGGATTTTGTCCCTTTGGGGCGGCGATGGGTTCGCCCGTGTCCGGTCTTGTCCGTTGGGTCGTGCGTGCGCCCACCGCGCGGCCGCACCCCAAATCACGTCCACGTTGGACATGATTTAAAAAAAATAGAAAAACGTAAATAAAATGACTAAAAAAGTTAAATAAGCGTGGTTTAATAAACATAAAACTTAGTTAGGGTCGGCCACAAAACGGCCCAGTTTCACGTCCAACTTGACATAATTAAACATAAAAAAGAAAATAAAAAACGGCCGCCGCCAGCGCGCTCCTGCCCGTACTCGTCGATGCAGTCGCCGTCGCCATCTTCAGTGCCCGCTGGCGTCGTCGTCGTCGCTGACGAGGTCCACGTAGGCCGGCGGTGCGTGGTAGACGGGGGCAGGCTGGATGGCAGGAGGTGCTTGCACGACCTCCTCCCGTGGCGACGCCTCCCGCTCCGGTGACCGCGGCGGAGTGGCGCACCAGTCCACGCCCACGGCGGCGGCCATCTTCGGTGCAGTGCAGGACCAGCCCCACCCCTGGCCCAGCAGACCCGGGTGGAATGCGGCCACCGGCTCCTCCTCCGTCGCCTCCTCCTCGGGGATGGCTACCTCGCCGGCAGCGGAGCGGGCTGTCATCTCCTCCAGGCCCTCCCATTGCCGCTCATCGTGCGTGTACATGGAGTCCTCCATGACACGCGCCATGAGACGGGCCTCCTCCTCCTCCGTCATGCGAGGAGGTGGTGGTGGCTATGGAGACGGCGAAGGCGACGGAGTGGGCGTGACGCCGCGCACCCGCCTACGCCCGCGCTCCTGGGGAGCAGGCGCTGCGTGCTCCTGTCGTGGCCGCCGCGGCCTCGTCGAGGTGCCGGCGAATAACGACGCGCGCCTGGTGTCATGCTCGTCACGAAACCAGGTGTCCCAGAGCATGGAGTCGGGGGCGTACCTGGGGTCGTAGAAGAGGTCGTCGGGGAGGAGGCGGCGGCGGCGGCGCTCGATCTCCTTGTCGCGCGCATGGCCGCTCATTGGGACCGGCGGGATCGGGATCCGGTCGGCGGAGAGATGCCAGTTATTGGGGAGATAGACGTCGCTCCAGGAGAGCGGCGTCCTCGTCTCCCAATAACGGCGGCACACCGACGCGCAGACGTAGTGCCGGTCGCGCTCGCCGGCGGACGTGGGGGCGATGGAGAAAGCCATCGGTGCGGGGGCCCGACGTGATGGTGATGCGGCCTCCTTCTTCCCGGAGCCGGCGCGGCGCCCCGACGAGGAGCCGGCCTAGCGGTCGTGCTTCCCCTTACGGTTCCAGAAGCCCATGGGGTCGAGGGTGGCCGACCGGCGAGCTCGACAAGGGAGGGGGCTAGGGTTTAGCGCGGTCGGGTTTCGAGGAGGCCGCTGGATGAAGTGGGGCAGTGTGGACGACGACCGGTCCACGGGTTCCCCATTTAAGAAGGACGGCGACCTTCCACTGGGCCGATGACAGGTGGGGTCTGCCACCCATGCGCATTGATGTTGGCGGGCGGGAGATAGGTGGCCGCCCCGCCACGCGGTCAGACGCGGGCGAGCGGCGCGTCCGTTCGGTGTCCGCGGCGACCCAAACCCGATGCAAAAATGCGCTTGAAATGGGTCGGCCCGGATACAAAACGGACCAGATGGGTCCGGACCGTCGCGCGCTGGGCCGCCTCATTTGTCCTCTTTACCCCAAACGGACGGGGCCGGAAAGGATGAGGTCGCGCGGTGGGGTTGGCCTTACTGTCACGCCTCGGAGATGTCCTTACCTACAAAAGTAAGAGAGAGAAACTACCGATCCGCCCTCAAGTCGGATCCATGTCACCACCCGCTAGGCTAGCCGGTAGCAAAGTACTGGTATCATCAGGGATGGCCTACTGTAACGATAAGTGTGTTGGGGAACGTAGCAGAAATTCAAAATTTTCTATGCATCACCAAGATCGGTCTATGTAGTAATCTAGCAACGAGGGGAAGGAGAGTGCATCTACATACGCTTGTAGATCGCCAAGCGGAAGCGTTCAAGTGAACGGGGTTGATGGAGTCGTACTCGTCGTGATCCAAATCACCGATGATCCTAGTGCCGAACGGACGGCACCTCCGTGTTCAACACACGTACAGCCCGGTGACGTCTCCTACGCCTTGATCCAGCAAGGGGAGAAGGAGAGGTTGGGGAAGACTCCATCCAGCAGCAGCACGACGGCGTGGTGGTGGTGGAGGAGCGCGGGACTCCAGCAGGGCTTCGCCAAGCACTACAAGAGACGAGGAGGAAGAGGGGTAGGGCTGCGCCAAGAAGGAGATGTTTTCGTGTCTCTGGCAGCCCAAAACCTCAAGTATATATAGGGGGAGGGGAGGGGCTGCGCCCCCACCTAGGTTTCCACCCCTAGGGGTGGCGGCCAGCCCTAGATCCCATCTAGGGGGCGGCCAAGGGGGAGAGAGGGGGGGCACACCACTAGGTGGGCCTTAGGCCCATCTGAGCCTAGGGTTTCCCCCTTTTCCCTTCTCTCTTCGCCTTGGGCCCTGGTGGGGGGCACACCAGCCCACCTGGGGATGGTCCCCTCTCACACTTGGCCCACGCAGCCCTCTGGGGCAGGTAGCCCCACCTGGTGGACCCCCGGGACCCTCCCGGTTGTCCCGGTACGTTACCGATAGCACCTGAAACTTTTCCAGTGACCAAAACAGGACTTCCCATATATAAATCTTTACCTCCGGACCATTCCGGAACTCCTCGTGATGTCCAGGATCTCATCCGGGACTCCGAACAACATTCGGTAACCACGTACATACTTTCCCTATAACCCTAGCGTCATCGAACCTTAAGTGTGTAGACCCTACGGGTTCGGGAACCATGCAGACATGACCGACACACCTCTCCGGCCAATAACCAATAGCGGGATCTGGATACCCATGTTGGCTCCCACATGTTCCACGATGATCTCATCGGATGAACCACGATGTCAAGGACTTAATCAATCCCGTATACAATTCCCTTTGTCTAGCGGTACGATACTTGCCCGAGATTCGTTCGTCGGTATCCCGATACCTTGTTCAATCTCGTTACCAACAAGTATCTTTACTCGTTCCATAACACATCATCCCGTGATCAACTCCTTGATCACATTGTGCACATTATGATGATGTCCTACCGAGTGGGCCCAGAGATACCTCTCCGTTTACATGGAGTGACAAATCCTAGTCTCGATTCGTGCCAACCCAACAGACACTTTCGGAGATACCTGTAGTGAACCTTTATAGGCACCCAGTTACGTTGTGACGTTTGGCACACCCAAAGCACTCCTACGGTATCCGGGAGTTGCACAATCTCATGGTCTAAGGAAATGATACTTGACATTAGAAAAGCTTTAGCATACGAACTACACGATCTTTGTGCTAGGCTTAGGATTGGGTCTTGTCCATCACATCATTTTCCTAATGATGTGATCCCGTTATCAACGACATCCAATGTCCATGGTCAGGAAACTGTAACCATCTATGGATTAAAGAGCTAGTCAACTAGAGGCTTACTAGGGACATGGTGTTGTCTATGTATCCACACATGTATGTGAGTTTCCTATCAATAAAATTCTAGCATGGATAATAAACGATTATCATGAACAAGGAAATATAATAATAACCAATTTATTATTGCCTCTAGGGCATACTTCCAACAGTCTCCCACTTGCACTAGAGTCAATAATCTAGTTCACATCGCCATGTGATTAACACTCACAGGTCACATCGCCATGTGACCAACATCCAAGAGTTTACTAGACTCAATGATCTAGTTCTCATCACTATGTGATAAACACTCAAAGAGTTCTGGGTTTGATCATGTTATGCTTGTGAGAGAGGTTGTAGTCAACGGGTCTTGCCATATTCAGATCCCTATGTATTTCGCAAAACTTTATATCGTAGATGCTGCTACCACGTTCCACTTGGAGCTATTCCAAATTGTTGCTCCATTATACGTATCCGGTATCTCTACTAAGAGCTATCCGGATAGGTGTTAAGCTTGCATCGACGTAACTCTTTATGTCGAACTCTTTATCACCTCCATAACCGAGAAACATTTCCTTATTCCTCTAAGGACAATTTTGACCGCTATCTGGTGATCCAGTCCTAGATCACCTTTGTACCCTCTTGCCAAACATGTGGCAAGGCACACATCAGGTGCGGTACTCATCATGGCATACCGTATAGAGCCTATGACAAGAGCATAGGGGACGACCTTCATCCTTCCTCTTTCTTCTGCTGTGGTCAAGCTTTGAGTCTTACTCAACTTCACACCTTACAACTCAGGTAAGAACCCCTTCTTTGACTGATCTATTTTGAACTCCTTCAAAAACATGTCAAGGTGTGCGTTCTTTGAAAGTATCATCAGGCGTTTTGATCTATTTCTATAGATCTTGATGCCCAATATGTAAGCAGCTTTATCCAGGTCTTCCTTTGAAAAACACTCTTCAAACAACCGTTTATGCTTTCTAGAAATTCTACATCATTTCGAATCAACAATATGTCATCCACATATACTTATCAGAAATGTTGTAGTGCTCCCACTCACTTTCTTGTAAATACAAGTTTCTAGCAAACATTGTATAAACCTAAAAGCTTTGATCACTCCATCAAAGCATATATTCCGATTCCGAGATGCTTGCTCTAGTCCATAGAAGGATCGCTGGAGCCAGCATACTTTTTAGCATCCTTAGGATCGACAAAACCCTTTATTGTATCACATACAACTTTTCTTACGAAAAACTGGTAAGAAAACTTGTTTTGACATCCATCTGTAAGATTTCATAATCGAAAAATACAGCTAATGCTATCATAATTCCGACGGACTCAAGCATCGCTACGGGTGAGAAATTCTCATCGTAGTCAACTCCTTGAACTTGTGAAAAGACTCTTTCCCACAAGTCGAGCTTCATAGACGGTAACATTACCACCCACATCCGTCTTCTTCTTAAAGATCCATTTATCTCAATGGCTTGCCGATCATCGGGCAAGTCCACCAAAGTCCATACTTTGTTCTGATATATGAATCCTATCTCGGATTTCATGGCTTCTAACCATTTGTCAGAATACGGGCCCACCATCGCTTCTCCATAGATCGTAGGTTCATTGTTGTCTAACAACATGATGTCTAAGACAGGATTACCGTACCACTTAGGAGTAGTACATATCCTTGTCGACCTACGAGGTTCGATAGCAACTTGATCCGAAGCTTCATGATCACTATCATTAACTTCCTATTCAACAGACGTAGGTGCCACATAAAACATCTTTCTGTGTTGCATCATTCTCTGGTTGAAATAAAGGTTCGACAACCTCATCAAGTTCTATCTTCCTCCCACTCAATTCTTTCGAGAGAAACTCCTTCTCGAGAAAGGACCTGTTCTTAGTGACAAACAATTTGCCCTTGGATCTGAGATAGAAGGTATACCCAACTTTCACCTTTGGGTATCCTATGAAGATGTGTTTGTCCGCTTTGGGTTCGAGCTTCTCCGGCTGAAGCCTTAAGCATCGCAGCCCCAAACATTAAGAAACGACAACTTTGGTTTCTTGGCAAACCAATGTTCATACGACGCTGTCTCAACGGACTTAAATGGTGTCCTATCTAAAGTGAATGCATCTGTCTCTAACGCATAACCTCAAAATGAAAACGGTAGATTGATAAGAGACATCATAGATCGCACCATATCTCATAAGGTTCGATTACGACGTCCGGACACACCATAACCCAGTGGTGTTCCAGGTGGCTTCAACTGTGAAACAATTCCACAATGTCTTAAGTGTTTGCCAAACTCATAACTCAGATATTCTCATTGATCAGATCGTAGGAATTTGATCTTCTTGTTATGATGATTCTTAACTTCACTCTGAAATCGCTTGAACTTTTCAAACGTTTCAGACTTGTGCTTCATCAAGTAAATATACCTATATCTACTCAAATCGTCAGTGAAGATGAGAAAATAGCGATATCCACCGCACGCTTCAATTCTCATTGGATCACACGCATCAGCATGTATGATTTCCAACAAGTCACTTGCCCGTTTCATTGTACCTGAAAGCGGGGTCTTAGTCATCCTACCCATGAGGCATGGCTCACATGTGTCAAGCGATTCAAAATCAAGTGACTCCAAACATCCATCGACATGGAGTTTCTTCATGCATCTTACGCCAATATGACCTAAGCGGCAGTGCCACGAGAAAGTGGTACTATCATTATTAACTCTACATCTTTTGGCGTGAACATGTGTATTACCACGACCGAGATTCAATGAACCATTCACATAGGGTGCATGACCATGAAAGGTATCATTCATGTAAACAGAATAACCATTATTCTCTAACTTAAATGAATGACCATATTGCAATGAACATGATCTAATCATATTCATGCTCAACGTAGACACCTGATAACATTTATCTAGGTTCGATACTAATCCCGAAGGCAGATGGAGCGTGCGATGGTGATCTCATCAACTTTGGAAACACTTCCAACACACATCGTCACCTCGCCCTTAGCCAGTCTCCGTTTAGTCCGTAGCTTTTGCTTCAAGTCACCAGTAATAGCAACTGAACCGGTATCCAATACCCAGGTGCTACCAGGAGTACTAGCGAGGTACACATTAATAACACGTATATACTTTGTTGAAGTTGCCAGCCTTCTTATCTACCATGCATTTGGGGTAATTCCGCTACCAGTGACCGTTCCCCTTACAATAGAAGCACTTAGTCTCGGGTTTGGGTTCAACCTTGGGTTCCTTCACTGGAGCGGCAACTGGTTTACCATCCATGAAGTTTCCCTTCTAGCCCTTGCCCTTCTTGAAACCAGTGGTCTTGTTAAACCATCAACACTTGATGCTCCTTCTTGATTTCTACCCTTTACGGTCTTAAGCACCGCGAACAGCTCCGGGATCAACTCCATCCCTTGCATGTCATAGTTCATCACAAAGATCTAGTAGCTTAGTGATAGTGGCTAGAGAACTCTATCAATCACTATCTTATCTGGAAGTTTAACTCCCACTTGATTTAAGTGATTGTAGCACCCAGACATTCTGAGCACATGCTCACTAGCTGAGCTATTCTCCTCCATCTTGTTGGTAAAAGAACTTGTCAGAGGTTTCACACCTCTCAATCACGGGCATGAGCCTGAAATCCCAATTTCAGCTCTTGGAACATCTCATATGTTCTATGGCGTTCAAAACGTCATTGGAATCCCGATTCTAAGCCATAAAGTATGGTGCACTAAACTATCATGTAGTCATCAGGATGTATCTGTCAGGTGTTCACAACATCCACAGATGACGTTGTAGGGGTTTGCACATCGAGCGGTGCATCAAAGACGTAAGCCTTCTGTGTAGCAGTGAGGACACTCCTCGGACTACGGACCTAGTCCGCATCATTGCTTACAATATCTTTCAACTTAATCTTTCTCTAGGAACGTATTGAAACAGGGAGCTACAACGTGAGCTATTTATCTACAACATATTTGCAAAGACAATTTAGACTATGTTCATGATAATCAAGTTCATCTAATGAACTCCCACTCAGATAGACATCCCTCTAGTCATCTAAGTGAAACATGATCCGAGTCAACTAGGCCGTGTCCGATCATCACGTGAGACGGACTAGTCAACATTGGTGAACATCTTCATGTTGATCGTATATTCTATACGACTCATGCTCGACCTTTCGGTCTTCCGTGTTCCGAGGCCATGTCTGTACATGCTAGGCTCGTCAAGTCAACCTAAGTGTTTTTGCTGTGTAAATCTGGCTTACACCCATTGTATTCGAACGTTAGAATCTATCACACCCGATCATCACGTGGTGCTTCGAAACAACGAACCTTCACAACGGTGCACAGTTAGGGGGAACACTTTTCTTGAAATTTTAGTGAGGGATCATCTTATTTAAGCTACCGTGGTTCTAAGCAAATAAGATGTAAAACATGATAAACATCACATGCAATCAAATAGTGACATGATATGGCCAATATCATTTTGCTCCTTTTAATCTCCATCTTCGGGGCTCCATGATCATCGTTGTCACCGGCATGACACCATGATCTCCATCATCATGATCTCCATCATCGTGTCTTCTTGAAGTTGTCTCATCATCTATTACTTCTACTACTATGGCTAACGCTTTATCAATAAAGTAAAGTAATTACATGATGTTTATGTTGACACGCAGGTCATAAATAAATTAAGACAACTCCTATGGCTCCTGCCGGTTGTCATACTCATCGACATGCAAGTCGTGATTCCTATTACAAGAACATGATCAATCTCATACATCACATATATCATTCATCACATCCTTTTGGCCATATCACATCACAAGGCATATGCTGCAAAAACAAGTTAGACGTCCGCTAATTGTTGTTGCAAGTTTTTACGTGGCTGCTATAGGTTTCTAGCAAGAACGTTTCTTACCTACGCAAAAACCACAACGTGATATGCCAATTTCTATTTACCCTTCATAAGGACCCTTTTCATCGAATCTGATCCGACTAAAGTGGGAGAGACAGACACCCGCTAGCCACCTTATGCAACTAGTGCATGTCAGTCGGTGGAACCAGTCTCACGTAAGAGTACGTGTAAGGTCGGTCCGGGCCGCTTCATCCCACGATGCCGCCGAATCAAGATAAGACTAGTAACGGCAAGCAAATTGACAAAATCGACGCCCACAACAACTTGTGTTCTACTCGTGCATAGAAACTATGCATAGACCTAGCTCATGATGCCACTGTTGGGGAACGTAGCAGAAATTCAAAATTTTCTACGCATCACCAAGATCAATCTATGTAGTAATCTAGCAACGAGGGGAAGGAGAGTGCATCTACATACCCTTGTAGATCGCCAAGCGGAAGCGTTCAAGTGAACGGGGTTGATAGATTCGTACTTGTCGTGATCCAAATCACCGATGATCCTAGTGCCGAACGGACGGCACCTCCGTGTTCAACACACGTACAGCCCGGTGACGTCTCCTACGCCTTGATCCAGCAAGGGGAGAAGGAGAGGTTGGGGAAGTCTCCATCCAGCAGCAGCACGACGGCGTGGTGGTGGTAGAGGAGCGCGGGACTCCAGCAGGGCTTCGCCAAGCACTACGAGAGACGAGGAGGAAGGGGGGTAGGGCTGCGCCAAGAAGGAGATGTTTTCGTGTCTCTGGCAGCCCAAAACCTCAAGTATATATAGGGGGAGGGGAGGGGCTGTGCCCCCACCTAGGTTTCCACCCCTAGGGGTGGCGGCCAGCCCTAGATCCCATCTAGGGGGGCGGCCAAGGGGGGAGAGAGGGGGGCGCACCACTAGGTGGGCCTTAGGCCCATCTGAGCCTAGGGTTTCCCCCTTTTCCCTTCTCTCTTCGCCTTAGGCGCTGGTGGGTGGGCGCACCAGCCCACCTGGGGCTGGTCCCCTCTCACACTTGGCCCACGCAGCCCTCTGGGGCAGGTAGCCCCACCTGGTGGACCCCCGAAACCCTCCCGGTGGTCCCGGTACGTTACCGGTAGCACCCGAAACTTTTCCGGTGACCAAAACAGGACTTCCCATATATAAATCTTTACCTCCGGACCATTCCGGAACTCCTCGTGATGTCCAGGATCTCATCCGGGACTCCGAACAACATTCGGTAACCACGTACATACTTTCCCTATAACCCTAGCGTCATCGAACCTTAAGTGTGTAGACCCTACGGGTTCGGGAACCATGCAGACATGACCGACACACCTCTCCGGCCAATAACCAATAGCGGGATCTGGATACCCATGTTGGCTCCCACATGTTCCACGATGATCTCATCGGATGAACCACGATGTCAAGGACTTAATCAATCCCGTATACAATTCCCTTTGTCTAGCGGTACGATACTTGCCCGAGATTCGTTCGTCGGTATCCCGATACCTTGTTCAATCTCGTTACCAACAAGTCTCTTTACTCGTTCCATAACACATCATCCCGTGATCAACTCCTTGATCACATTGTGCACATTATGATGATGTCCTACCGAGTGGGCCCAGAGATACCTCTCCGTTTACATGGAGTGACAAATCCTAGTCTCGATTCGTGCCAACCCAACAGACACTTTTGGAGATACCTGTAGTGAACCTTTATAGGCACCCAGTTACGTTGTGACGTTTGGCACACCCAAAGCACTCCTACGGTATCCGGAAGTTGCACAATCTCATGGTCTAAGGAAATGATACTTGACATTAGAAAAGCTTTAGCATACGAACTACACGATCTTTGTGCTAGGCTTAGGATTGGGTCTTGTCCATCACATCATTTTCCTAATGATGTGATCCCGTTATCAACGACATCCAATGTCCATGGTCAGGAAACTGTAACCATCTATGGATTAAAGAGCTAGTCAACTAGAGGCTTACTAGGGACATGGTGTTGTCTATGTATCCACACATGTATGTGAGTTTCCTATCAATACAATTCTAGCATGGATAATAAACGATTATCATGAACAAGGAAATATAATAATAACCAATTTATTATTGCCTCTAGGGCATACTTCCAACAAAGTGGACAGTAGGCCATCCCTGAAACGATAAGTGTCATTATGTAATTCCGAAACTAGTAATGATAAGTTGGAATTTTGAAAAATAGGAAGGAGGCAACGATTAGGTGCGTCCAGGCCTGGTCGCTGTTGTGAATCACGTCCACACCTGAACGCTATTGTTAGCAGCGTCCCATGTGTTGAACTTGGCCTCCGTCCGAGGGAAACTCCGAGGCGACCCAAATTGACGCAGATTTTCTTCGTTCTTTATTCATTTAGGTTGGTCAGGTGGACGCCAGTGTTCGTTTTTGTCTGCCGGTTCGTAGGTGCATCCAACACGGTCGGAAGCATATCACATTTGTGCTAGCTTTTGGAAATTTTGAAAAAGAAAACAGCCAACAGAAGTCTTATTTATATTATTTAATCTAAAAAATAAATGAAAACTAGAAAATAGTCAGCTACGGGCAGTAGATCTAGGCAGCGTCGTCGTTGTCCTCCTCCTCCTTGGTCAGGTTGATGTAGATTGGCGCCACCATCCACGGGAACGCCTGTTGGAAGGTTGCCAGCTGCTGCTCCGCCTGCCACGACCAGCAGTGGTGGTGGAGCGGCGAGTGCGCGCGGTGCATCGAACGCACACTCGAAGCACTACCGACAACGCTGGCTGTTCTCGGTGGCGAACCACACATCCCCCTTTGGCGAATCCACCGTGTACGTTGGGTCACGGCGAATGTCGACGGTAGTAGAGCACGGGTGGTGGTGGATCAGCTACGCATGGCCTGAGGCTGGCAGGGCCGGCACCGGAACCCTATCGAGGTTGAGTTGGCACCCTTATGGTAGGTTCACATTGAGCTATGGCGCCGGCATGCCATGCTCCTAGAAGTACTGGCAGCGGTGCACCGGCATGTAGAAGCAAAAGCGCGGCCACCAACTCAAGGTTGACTTATCTATTCTCATAAACTAGGCAATTACCAATTATATTACCCAAGAGTAACAACCAAGTCATCTATACAATGTACCCTTGTAACCACTGAATAAATTATACAGAATAGCAAACGAAGAAGATTCAATGAGTACTTGGAACAACTCACATGCGCCATTCATAGGTCGAGTGGATGATCCTAATGACGAGCGAATGATCCTAATGATGAGTAGCCAGTGAGACGATGCTGCTCCTGTGATGATTAGTGATGCCCGCGCTAGAGTTTGCTTACAACCCTGCGAGGTAAGGAGCGATGGCTACATGCGTATTAGGTTTTATAAGTCATGAAACCTCTATCTATAAGTGCAAAACGGCTCGATTGAGCCTAAACCCGAAATTTTTATTATTGATAATTAATATTCCAGTAATTCTGAAACTAAGAAACACTAATGAGAAATTCGAAAAATAGGAAGGATGCTAGGAATAATAACGGCCAGGGCTGGACGCCAATACCAACAATGTCCAAAGCTGGACACTCGTATAAACAGCGTCCACTGTGTTTGGTTCGACCAGACCCTGTCCGGCTATCTCCGGTCTTCGACTTGTACCCTCAGCAACTTCCGCAGGAGCAAAGCTAGACTCCGCCACCTCTAGCCCACCGAAAATGGCACTCTAGCAACGCACCACCCTCATTTCGCTCCTTGTTATCCCTCTTTGCCAATTCCCATCTTCGTGCCTCGCTCGCAATGGTGATCCGCTAAACCCCCGTTGCTGCCGGGGCCATGGCTGTCCATCTCTGACAGCCATATCCTCCTCAGCAAGGACCGCCCCGACCTCTTACCTGTTACGCTCGGAGCCATCTCTAGCAACACTAACTACTAACATGTCAGCGTGAGCCCTCTCCCCATCCTTTTCGCTCTCCTACACTAGGCATGCATAACCATGTGAGTGGATGCGTTGTGAATTTGTGCGTGAATATCTGTGCATGTTGGCATGAACTCGAGTTGTTTTCTACCGAAAAAGGCTCACATCCCGCTTTATAGATAACACAACGATCATACAACTCGACACCATACCATATACACACGAGACAGGATATAACAATGCAAAATAACAGTGACACCACCACAACCCACTCCAAGATCACAACAAGAATACAAAGAGTGTCCTACAAGAAGCGGTCGGAGTACTCCACCATGACAGAGGTGTCACAAAGAGACGACGTTGCACCCGATGAATCATGGACTCCAAGACGGTGCCTTCAGGAAGGGTACGACACCGGAGCACCGCCACCGCCAATTCAAAAAAATCATGGGTTTCACGAGCAAACCGAAGGAGGAGAGTAGCCGCAACGCCACCTTCACGAAGGTAACCACGTCTACAGTTGCCGTTGCCATTGGCCTGGTGCAAGCCAAACAAGGATTACCCTATCGCACGCACTCTCCGTCTCCGAGACCACTATTGGTCGCTGAACACCGGACACCATGCCGCCCGGACGCCCATGGCAGGGGTAGCTGCTCGCACCCAGCTCCACCCATGACCCACGCCGCCGCACCTAGCAACATGTGCCGGTCGCAGCCTGCGCTGCCCATGCCACCATGCCGCCCGTCACACCGCCGCCACAACACCATCTGTAACCGCTTCGGCGCACCAGCACGTCCGTTTTCCAAGGCGGTGTCCATGCCTGCTCGATCTGGCCCAGGCCTGACCTCCTGTGCATGGAAGACAAAACTTCCCCGTCGCCGCCTACGCCGACCGGGCTTTGCCCGACCACGCCCTTTTTCAACGATTAGGGAGGAGGGAGAGTGGGAGGGGGAACCCCGACGACGGTGGCTAGGGTTACCCTCCATAGCTCACGGGAGCGACACAGAAGGGAGAGGGGAAAGAGGGGAGGCCTCCTGACTAGCTCACCACTCGAGTTGTTTTCTTAGTAGCAAGGAGTGTACCGGAGCACACTGTCCATGGTTGAATTGCTGGAAGCTTTCGCCCTCAAGGCAGCCCAGAAAGCAATCACGACTTGGGTGTAGAATGCACAATTAGACTTTCTTGCGACAGTTTTAGTAGCTAATGAATTAGAAATACATACATTCATGTATGTTAAGACTATTTCTCCTCTAATTTGGCAAAAGCAAACTGGTCTAGAATGGAACAAATGGGCATTTCAGTGATTTGTTATCGATGCCTCACAACCATCACAAAAAAACCAAAGCTCACATATTAAATCTATTAGAGGAAATACTTTCAATATAGTTAAAACAAGAGCACCTGACCGAACCACATAACTGGACGTTGTTTATAACAGCGTCCAGCCATGGACATCATTCGCAATAGCGTCCAGCCTGGACGCCGTTGTCGATAGCGTCCTTCCTATTTTTCAAATTTTGACCTAACCATGATCAATTTTCTAATTGCTGCGGTACTAATTACTAGTAATAAAAAAATCGGGCCTAATCAGAGCACCAATGAAACGGCATGACTGGACGCCGACGATACTACCGTCCAGACCTGGACGCTGTTAGCAACAGAGTCCATCATGGACGCTGTTATTCATGGCGTCCTTCCTATTTTTGCAATTTCCACGGACCCTTTACCAGTTTTGGAATTACAGAATTTTCATTTACTGTTAATTAAAAAATGGCACATAGTACGTGAATCAATTTATAGTAATAATTATTTGCGTGGATGGTTCTGGAAATCCATACAATTAATCTTTATTTATATGAGGCTCTTGAATGCTCCAAAGCGAATCTCGGTTAGGAAGGTTCTAGTGTATCCAGTGGTGCATACTTTGTCTATATTTATTGGTAGGGCCGGCACAAATTGAACGTACAAAGGATGAAGGGGGTGCTAGGCAGGCTCACGCTATCCACGTGTCGCTATGAATAGTCCGTGAGCGAGCGGCCCGCATCCCCCCCCCCACCCCCACCATGAGCCGTCAGCCCGCATGTCCGCTCGCACACCAGGCGCCACTCCCCCGCTCCCCCGCTCCAGCCGCCTCTCCTCCGCTCCCCTCCCCTCTCACGAACCCTAGCGCCGCCACACCCCGTGCAACGGCCACATCCCTTCCCGCTCTCCGCTCGCCGCTCGCCGCACAGCCGCCGCATCCCTGCCCGCTCTCCACCCACCTCGGTCGACCCCTCCCACACCTCTCCTCTGCCCCGAGACCCCCAGCCACCCAACCCCAACTCCGGCGGTCTCCTCTCCCTCCAGCGCCGCCGCTCTATCCTCTTCCGTGACCCTCACCTTCCTTCCTCTTCAAAGGAAGGGATGGGAAGGGAAGGGGAGGGGAGGCCCTAGATCGAGCGAAACAAAACAGCACCGGCACAGGTGCGCCGTCGTCTACCTGGTCCTTGAACCGGCCGTTCCCCTACTAACCATGGCCTCCCCCCCTCTCTCTCTGTATCTCCCACACGGCAGCGCGGTGCAGCCGGCGGCGATGGCTTTCTGGCAGGCACGCCACTTCTTGTTTTGCAGCGTGTGCGGCACCCTCCTCGACTTCAACTCCCAAGCATCCTTGTGTGTTGTGTCTGAAAATCCTGTGGCTAATGCAAGACATGCCCCTTGTTTTCTCAAAATCAATGAATGGTTCCAGGCAAATAACTAGGTCTGCAAGAATGATTTTATACGTTCAATGCTCGTTCAGTTTGGTGCTTGTTTGAATGTTTCTACATTAAGCTTTCTTAGACTCCTCGAATTCAACTGAGCCAGCGGTTATGAATTCACAGTATACTTGATATACTCCTCAAATTCAACTGAGCCCGCGGTTATGAATTCACAATATACTTGATATAGGGCAATATCGATGTCTTCTGAACCTTTAGATCAGTATTTCAAAAGAGCATCAACGGAGTGAGAGTTCATTTCTTTAGAGCATTTGTTATAATCCGCCATTTTGTATTTGCCAATTGCCATCAACTGAGTGAAAGTTCATTTCTTTAGAGCATTTGTTATAATCCACCATTTTGTATTTGCCAATTGCCTTAATTTTTCTCTATCCACTAGGCCCTCAGCATTCTTAGAAGGTCGTCTCATAATTTCTGTGATTCTTCCCTCAATAGGTGGCTTAAAATGGAGGCTTGCATGCCCAAGGCAGGTGGTTAAGGCCCTCTTTAGTTGGTGTGGCAGTGGTGAGTGGAATGCACGATGCAGCAGCCTGGAGAAGTGGCCAACACGGCTTAGGAAGCGCCCCACCTGTGAAGCGATACATCTGATGCCAACATACCAAGGTGAGCATCACCTACTTCCCCACTCTGTATATATGCAAGCCTGTGTGATTTACTCTGCTTCTTCCTCCCCTTTTAATTAATTAATCTCTTACTGAGCAAAGCATGCTCTTTAGGTTGTTAGCACAAATGATATAGTTGAATTAGTCTTCTTTTACTGGTGGTTTTTGGTAATGACTTACTATGCTTCACATATTTGGAAAAGCCCATGCATTTACATTTCTGCTGTCAAAGAAACACGTTCTTAAGGTAACTGCAGGCAAACCAACAAATTCGACTTCCGTTGTGCACATGTTGTTTTATTGAATGTCACACCTACTTTCTGCAAGATATGACTTTGCCGGTCTCAAGTATTACTTTCACTTATTCGATGGTGTTCATATAGCACATTGGTTTATGGTAATGTTTGATGTAATTTCATAGCATCCTTACAATTTTCTTTTGTTCATCTGGACATCCATGTAGGGACTTGAACTCATGGACAAGGCATCATCCTTATTGCAAGATATAATCCTGGCCGGCGGAAGTACAGTGACACAAAGAACCCGGGCGCCGTCTGCTTCCTGCATCGGCAAGCAAGCGGCGGAGCTTCCAACGGGCAGAAATGCGTGCATGTTGGACTTATGACATAACTGAAGTATGTAACTATATTTTGTTATTCCATCTCTTTCTTACTTTGTTATGTGCTTATACTTTAAACATAGGTTAGGGACCTAGAATACATCCTGTGCGGTTACCATCAAAGTTGTAGTTGTAGGTTATAGTTACTACCCTTCAGAAATAATCACGAGTTGGCCTATCATTGTTGTCAGGAACGCACATTATTGCCCTTATTGGGTACGTTCATTTTTCCTTAAAAAAAGGTAATGCACACGACACGATAGGGATACATCATGCACAACATCGGAAAATGCTATATAAAGGAGGAGGGTCGTACAATACATCTTGCTAAATTATGGTGTGTCTCTGTAGTACCCAAGGGTCCAAGAGAGTCTTACAATAAAATGCTACATATAACTAAAAGAGGAGAGTCCCTGCTGTGAGTAGCAAGTCAATTTCTACCAGGGAAAACTAATAAATTCATTTTGTTTTTCAATGCTAAATTTACTCGAAGATTATATTTCTGTATTTCCAATATGGTGTGAAATGAGCGTACTGTAATAATTATGGATAACTTGTCGCTTCTGACAAAGTGCTCCACACACGACAATGTCGGGACGATAACTGCATGACCAAGGGATCCAGCGGCCGCTGCTGGGCTGGGCTCGAGATTCCTCGGCTGGATTTAATCATCGTGCACGAGTCGTCCAAACTCTATCGTCCCCGTAGCACTGCTCCAAGCTAATAGTCTGAGTGTGTGTCTTCTTCATTTTTACGTTCATCAGTTTGTACTTTTTTTTTTGAAATATTCAATATATTTGACAGTAGGTCTGGTTTTGCCTATCTTTCCTTGGTGTTGCCTCCAAATTGATTTCTTTTTTTCTTTCAAGCTACAACAGTGAGTTCACCTAAGTATCTTGATGTGTCCTCGTATATGTTTGGCTTTTTGTTGGAATGTTGTTGGTTGTCCTGTGAAGCGACACTTCTGATGCCAACATACCAAGGTGAGCTTCACCTACTTCCCCACTCTGTATATATGCAAGCCTGTGTGATGTACTCTGCTTCTTCCTCCCCTTTTAATTAATTAATCTCTTACTAAGCAGAGCATGCTTCAATGATCTGTGGCTCCGAAGGGAATTTACTACTAGGAACATATGCAATGTTTGGTTATCTATGTCCATCTAACTGTCAAAAACATCTGTGGAATGCAAAATGGACTGTGTAATACTTCTTGAAGAGGCAATGCTTGTTATCTGTATGCAAGTTTCTAACCGCATTAGCAGGAAAAAGTTTGGTTTCTGTTAGTGTAATCTTCAATATATCATTTTTGCTGCTTGGAACCGGACCTTCGAACTTCTGTTCCGCATGATATTTATTCTCCGGTGAAGTAGTAAAATAAATGCATAGTCTGCCGGCCCTCGCTAAGAGCCCAGCTGATTTAAAATGTGCCAGTGTGCTCCTTCTATATCTACATGTGATGCACATTTATGTCTGACCAATCCATTGGATTGAATTTGTACTGCAGGTTTTACTAAAAAAAATCCATTACCATCACAAGCTGTATGTGGCACAGGTGCTTATTTAGGCAATGCGTAGTCTTAATGTGAGGAGGTGCCGAGATACACAAGGGGTTGGAGCAGGACTGCAGGAGGAGGCGAGGATATGTTTTGTTTCAGATCCACCTGATTAATCCCAAATTTTTGCAAGGTCTGCTTCTTATGCAGAGCTTTCTTTCGATGAGCAGCCTAGTCAATTAATTACAGTTAGTCCTTTTAGTTAGATTTAGTATTAGGTGAATTATTTGCTTCTGTGTCGATGAACAAATGAGTCTGATTTATTTTTGCTTTAGATTATTATCGTTTTCGATGTTGGTTTGAAGTTAAAAGTGAGAAAGAGATTAGGTGATAGGGATATTGTGTGACAAACTTTTATTTTGTCTTGTGTTTAATCCTATTTAGCTTTTGTAGATAACTCTATGATAGCATCTGTACTGACAACAGTTAGATCGTGTATGTCGTAGAATGTTGAGTGCTTGAATTAACTTGATGACCACAATAATTTGTATAGCCGGAAGAAATAGTGATTATATTCGAATCACCTCCTTTTAGCTAAGAGTAGTAGGCAATCTCATTTTAGCTAAGAGGGGCAGGCAAGTGTGAGTCAAATAAAAGGAATGCAAGAACTCAAATTTAGCCTGATAGACGGTTATTTAAATAATTCTGTTTTACTTTATGGGAATTGCACAATGTAGATATTCATAGTGGAATGGGCTTCTTTTCTTCCATAATGTATTTCATCAGCATGGTCTCCAACTCCTCATCTTGAAACATTAGTTTGGAGATTTCTAGAGAAAATAAAATTCTTGTAATAATTTCAGATTTTACATGATCAGTAGAGTAGGAAGGCTTTCAAGAATTCGTAAGATAGTCTTGAACACTTCTCAAACTGAAAGGATCATATACTGACGCAAACAATTTATGTATTGTTTTGTGCCAGTTTGGATTACTCTGAGCAATTCTCTCCGGAGTTGAGAGTACTCTGAGCACTGCCCATAGCGCGCCACGACGACTGTTTGCACATCAGGAGCCTCGCGACGCAGGTCATCTCTCTCCTTTCTCCTCCTCCAGCTTCCCTCCCTTCAGGTCTCATTGTAGCCTTTATGTGCGAGAGGCTTGATTATGGGCATAAGCAGAACAGTTTTCCATTTCATTGGTGCGTGCGCAAAGAGCAATGAACTCGGAAGGGTTTCTTTTCTAATGTGATTTGCTTCATTCCTAAATATAACTCATCGTCTGTGCCCTCTTTTTGGTCCATGACATGGATATTCCTATTGAAACAAAGGTCTGGAATTCACAGTTTGATGGATTGGTAGTCGTTACAGTATTCCTCATTTTCCTGTTTGCCTGGTCTCCCATTGCTATGTTGGATGAAGTTTGCTTGCTAGCTTTTCGTTTACTATGAGAAGTTACATGCATGAGGCATGATAGATGCATTCCTCATATTCTTTCTATCTGCTAACTTTGACTTCCTTTTTCTCATACATTGCTCCTTCTACAGTCCTCATATGACCACATCCTCAGAAGACAATAACAAGTCTGCTTATTCATGCATGCACACCCTCAGAAGACCACAATCGGCCTGAGAAATCTTCTTTGCTCAAACTATGTATGCTTATATACATGAGGCATCTCTGCCTATGTTGCTTGCTTTTTGAAAGCATTGTAAATGGCTATCAAAACTTCTTATAACGCTATGTATCAGCATCGTACCTAAGTATATATTTCCTTGTGACTAAATATTCTGACGAGCTTGCTTCGAATGCTTGGTTTGCTCTCCGCCCTTTGCGCCATTGGCGCAACGGGTCATCTAGTATATAGAAAGAAGGCTTGCTCCGGTGCTTGTAGTCGTCGCTACATGGTCAATTGACCATGATGTATTTTTTATTATTTCTAGTGTTCTTTATACTGCCATGACAATCGATAAATAGATTGGAAGTTTTCTCGCAAAAAAGGGGGTTAGAGCCTCGGATATTTAATTCTACTTCCGGGAGCAGTTGCTCCTAGGCTCTTTTTCTTGCAAATGTAAAAAAGGGAAAAGTTGTATACATAGTATGTTCATATTCAATTCTTATTTGCAAATTTTTTTTGGAGGGGGGGGGGGGGTGCGGGGGCTTAGGCATTTCGACCTGTGAAAAAAGAACAAGTGGAAGGTCAGTATTTTGGCATTTTTAGTCCACTGAACTTTTTTTCACTGGTGAAACACTGCTATTCCGTTTCGCATGAAAAATTGCCAAGCACACTTGGGATACAATCAGAACATCTACAAAGAGAATCATTTTTTAAATCCTTTTACTATTTTTTTAATTATACTATTCATCCGGGAGCAAATACTCTCCCTAGAGCCCAAACACTGCCTTGGGCCTAGAAGTGCTGGCCGTTGGGATGTCTATATTTCAATGGTTTGTCCAAAGTTATGCATGTATGCCCCTTTGAGAACTGGGGCTGGATTAGGGTTAGAGCCATCCTAAGCCCTAGCCCTATGCCCACCCTCAACTATGAGACTAATTTCCTTCCCTAAAACTGAAAGTAATTTTTCTTTCTAAAATCATTATCTGGCAAAATATTAACCATTTATTTATGTAACTTATGCTGTCTCCGTTATTGGAAACAATCACATGTATAGCGTCATTCGCTACCTGATCTTTACACACAACATGAACCATTGTGCTTGTATATATTTATCGAATATTCTATACATATCAATTTTCTGTCTATATTATTTGTAGATTTTAAATCATCGTGCCTTCTGGTAAACAGTTCCATAATTAAGATGGGTGATGGCCAAGATAGATGGGGTAAACATTTTTTGCATAGCTAGGAAGTCATAAGTACCAGCGGCAAACATAGGTTTGCACACTTCCAGCGGACCAACAAATGACGAACAAAATATTATGAATTGTAATTTCTTACATCATGTATTCATTAGTATTATATACACCACTTTGTCGGCTGGGAGGCGTATCCAAAAAAAACTATTTCCGCATACTGTTCATCCTTTCAAGATAAAGCCACACGTTTTGACACATGCAAAACTAGAACGTGATGAGCACCATTGTCGAGACATATAGTCTCATTAATGACGTGCGTGCACAATGCCAGCGTGCCTGAACATATCTTTTCCGAAAAATATATTCTCATGTTTTTCCTTCTGCGCGGTATATTTTCCAATAAAGAAAATACAATATATCAACATCGAGAAGATATTAAATACACCTAGTCTCTGCACCAATACGATCTCAAGAGCTACTCGAGAAATCAAGGATGCACACTGTAAAAGTATTGAAAAAGAAAAGAAAAGGTGACCAAGAGAACAACTGCAACAAACAAAAACAACAACCATCAATGATAATCCATAGGTAACTTGATAGGTGATCCAACAACGACGCCTCTAAAAAGGGAACCATTTTTATGCAAGAGCACCATCGTCATTGGACCCAACCACTTAGACCGGATCATGAGTTTTTATCCTGGAGGAGTCTGAGTAAATTGCATGCAATGCATGCCTTAAACAAGGAAACACCGCGTGAAATAACACCATTGGTAGGTTCAACTAGTGAAAGTCGAACCTGGAGTTTTCATCCTTGGAACTCGAACCTCTACACTCAAAGATCATTACCTAGCTAACTCATTTACTCCCTCCGTTTTATAATGTAGTGCATATTTTATTTTTCAAAAGTTAAACATGTCTATGTTTGACCAAGTTTGTAAAATAAACTACCGACAATTAAAATACTAAATAAATAAAATACAAAATACAATTTATGATGAACATTGGATACACATATGCATCGTGGATGCTGGTATTTTCCCCCCTATAAACTTGGGCAAACATAGACATTTTTGGAACAGAGGGAGTATTCATTTACATGAGCTCTCACGATGTACCATGGTCTCGCCTGCTAGCATGCATGGGCAATACCATGCGGCAACAAAAACCGTGGCCCTGTGCCTAACTCAAAAATGGGCCCTACTTCTCTTGAATATATAGCTATAATATTATGTATGCAATAGTGTCTTATACAGAATTGGAATATATTTAGAATCATACTTATTGAACTATTCAACTCTTGGTTGGATAATCTTTCGCCGGATCAATCACAAGTTCAGAACGGCTCAGAACTAAAATGAGGCAAGATTTAAGCTTTCCATTTGGTTTGCCTTGTTCCCTGTTACTTCTAAATTTTTACGTCCCCTTTTCGGTTTAGTAGATTAATAAGTATAAATTACATTGCGTTTGAGTACTACAAGATGATGCCATACACACCCTGGTAATTAGAGCAACTAGAAAGAGGGCATACTGTGCGGTCCGTGGAACTCATGGCCTTAAGCAATGGACGTCAAACACTTGGGCGACTATCGAGGGGTGAAGGGACAGGCGAGGGCGAGACGCCGAGTCGCACGGGCATGTCACCGAGAATGATCGTACCGAGACAAAGGCATGATGCGTCGAAGTCAAACTTATTTTTGGAATTGGATACAATTAGATGGACGGTCATTGACATGAAAACTACCGTAACAAAGGGGAGATTATGACTACGACTATATACCTCCAAAGTCTTCCGAGAGCCACAACTAAACTTGTCGATGTTGCACCACCGTTGCTCACGCCAATAATGGCCAACATCGAGAAATCCAACCATGCATTACCTGCAAAGCCTGGTAGAAAAATACATCTCATTGAATTTGCCGCAATCGTACACTGTTGCATACGAGGAGACTGACAATCGCGACAGACATAACGACGCCGGCGGCGGCATGCGGGGGGGGGGGGGGGGGGGGGGATAGGTAGCCTCGGTAGTACTGCCAGACCAAGGCGAAGACTTTGCTCACATAGTTAGGCTTGAAGGAAGAGGTTGTCAAACTCAAACTGACAAAGAGAAAGGGCCCAAATTCGATAGTGGGGCTTGTTCGGCAGGGAAAAAAGAAACATGCCTATTCCATACCATAGGAACTTGTCGTGAGGAACAAAAGAAGTACTATATATCTTTGGGAACTTGAGGCAATTGAAGGCTATTCGACAACCAATTTTTTTGGGCCGAGGATTATCAGGCCTAATGGCCCGAAGTGCTAGTAATTATTGGGTGGGGGGTAGGTGGGGCAGAAATTGGGAGCTCTATTTCGTTGCCCGGAATGCACGCCAGTTGGTCCAGGCCTGGTTAGTACCAGCGCATCTCCCCAACTATATCCTATTTACTTTCTTTTTTAAACCGAGGACTACTTTTAAGCATCTTTTTCTGAATCAAACAAATCACAAAACTACACAATTTACTATTATGTGTTTTTACATGATCCCAAAATACTGAACCGTAGTCATAAACAATACCGACCCACCTAGCGAACCGTCATATTTACGCGTTTTAATTTAGGACCATGTTTTTAAACTTCATTTCCCAAACAAACAAATCACAAAAACAATACCCATGCATAACACTATAAAACAACTTAGATTTTATAATTTTGAAACAAAAAGCAAAATTTACATGTGATTCTTCGTGTGTCTCAATAGCCGAGGGAGGGTGGAAATTGGGGGCTCTGTTTCGTCACCGGGAATGGACACCCATTGATTCGGGCCTGGTTAGTGCCAGCGCATCTCCCCAACTATCATATTTATGTATTTATATCGGCAATAATGCTGAATATTAGTCCCTTGTGCTGGCATGCGTGGTGCATGCCGGCCTATATGAAAATTGTACCGTCGTCGTAAACACTATGGATGCACCTAGCCAGCCGTCCGTATTTACTCTCTTTTTTAACTTAGGATTACATTTTAATCATCTTTTCTCAATCAAACAAATCATAAAACTATACCCAATTCACTATTATGTGTGTTTACATGAGCCCAAAATACTAAACTGTAGTCATAAACCCAACAGACCCCTCTACCAAACCGTCATATTTACGCGTTTTAATTTAGAATCACCATTTTATGCCTCATTTCCCAAACAACAAATCACAAAAAAAAACATCCATAACCCTATAAAACAGTTTTTATTGCATACTACTTTGAAAAAAAAAACTTACCTGTGGTATTTCGTGTGTCTCAACAGGCAGACAGAACCTGGGACAGTCTGAGCTGTGCGCCCCCACCGCCCAACGGTCGTTATCACATGATGATGCCCGGCCCCCCCGGCGAACCGAAGACCGTGATAGTTCAACGTTACCAGCCACACAGAAAAAAAAAAGCATAACAAATTT